>NW_010972853.1:5169430-5176930 GCF_000737465.1 Haliaeetus leucocephalus
CAAGCAGCGGGGCGCGGGCCGGCGGGGCAGCCAGCTGGCCACGGGGCCTCCGCGTTCGTGGGGAGCACCAGCGAGCCCCGGCTGCGGCCGGGGCCTCCGGGACGTCCGCCTTCATTGTAGGGAAAGGGTCCTGCGCGCAAGCCCCTGCCCCAGGAGGGCAGGCGGGGTGGCTCCCCGGCGTCTGTGCTGCAGCGCAGGTGCTGCCCGTGACGGGCACCAGGTCCTGCCTTGGCAGAGACGAATCATGTGCCCGCGCTCCCCAGAGGTAACCTAGTAACCGAGCGTTACATGTTTAACGAGAGGGATTTTCTCTGGGGTGAATAGATGCCGGTCTTGCCAGTTCTCATGATTTTATCACAAGGCTCAAGTTATTTCATGTTAATTCGAGGTCCCAGCTCCAGGAGACGATGGTTACGTGAGAATCTTTTCAAGTAAGTTTCTAGATTTTGTGGCCGAGTAGTTTAAAAATGTGGCGCAATGACTGAAAAACTCACAAAGTAAACACCGAGAAGAGCGCTGTTTAAATTTCTGATTTTTTAGGACAGCCTCACAGTTACGGGACAGGCAAATTCATGATTTCCAACAATTGGCAGCTCCAAGTGGCGTAACGTATTTTTAGGATCTCCAACATAAACATACAAGATGCGGCAGAGGTCTTCGGGACAGTTAGCGCCTGCCTCGGGCTGCCTCAGGCACCCAGCTTAGTTGCTCTCTATCATCTTCTGGAGCCTTCTCTCTACCAAACACGGATGCTGACTTGGGTCTTCTGAATCACACCTCTGACAGATGGGAGATGTCTAAATTAGCTTAAGAAAGTCAATTTAAACAGCCCATAACCCCCCTTCTCTAACAAGGCTGTCCAAAACTATGTGAAGTTTTGTCAGGGAATAAACCTGCCTATCCCTCCCTCTTCCTCTCAAACCCAGTCGTGTAAGTGACTCCGTTTCTCAATATTCATGACTTAGGGAAGCTTTATTGAGATGGCTCATTTCCAGGTGACTAACTCAGCTTTTTTAATTTCTTATAAGGAATGCTGCAAATAAGAGTTGGTAACCAGGTGCGGCATAGATTCAATGAAGCATAAACAAGGGCTTTTTCAGCTATTTTTTACACGGGCATACAGAAGGATGCCTAAACCTAATTCTGTCAGTTTAGAATACATGTTGGAGGGAGAAGTTAAATAAACTAAGATAACTAGATTTTAATTCCTCAGATAAAAGTTTGGGTGATAGGCAAAGACTGCTGTAAAGGTCGTGGGGGGGATGTATATTGATAAAAGTGTTTCTTCAAATTAGTCTTTTCTAATGCATTCTTTCAGACTGCTCTGATCTGCTCAAGACTTCTGAAATGATTCTTTCAGCCTGGGAAAGAAGTAATTTTCTAGGTTACTTATGAAAACATTTTTTGTGACTTAGATATTTCATTGGTTATTTTCCCTTCCAAATTAGGGCATTCTTGCGCAACAAGGAATGAGTGTAGTATATACTCTTGAGCTAAACACTGACACGTTCGTAGTCCAAATACTGACATATCATTTAGGCAAAGATTTATTTTCCCATCCAAGGTGAAAACGTTTGGATTATTTTTTAAAATGCATTCTTAGGCTCTTACTCGGCAAAACATAGAAGCAGGTGCCTAAACCCCATTTATTCGTCAAGCTCAGCTCCCATTTACATCGGTTTAATAAGAACCAAGCTTCTCATCTAGATTTGGCAGGTTTTTGAAAAATCTTGCTAGACTGTTCCCCTGGGTGCCTAAAAATTTTGAAAATTAGGCTTTATATTCAGATGACAAAGTAAACCATTTTAACCCTACTTCATTGTTGGTTTTGTTGTTACTTTTATTTTTATTATTTATGTGACTAAGCCTGTGACAATGTTCATTTGGTATCTCTGTTCTTTTCAAGTGAAAGAGCAGAAGTGTCTTCCTGGGCTAAAATATAACTTGGGGCAAAACTTTGCTTGTCATTAATCCTTTTGGAGAACTGATTGTGAATTCGTCTCGCAAATTTGTTTATTTCTCTGTTTTTCACATGAAGAATTGAGAACCCATTATGCAGTGGCTGCTTCGTTAAATAAATGCAATAGTTTAACACCTCATTTTCTGGGATGGATATTTTAAGTGGAAATTCAGATTGAAGACTGATACTGAAAAGTTTCAAGTTGTACGTTGTGGCTCCATGTTGTTCTTCAGTTTCCCAGAAGGAGCAATCTGCTCTGCTGGGGGACTGGTTCAGTTTTACACCAGTTCATCTCACAGAAGATATTAGACGTATAGAAAAGTGACTGGAGTTAAATACCACTGTCTGCTTGAGTTCCGATTAGACCCTGAGTTGGGGATGAATTGTAGTTTCCTAAGCTTTCATGCACTTCATCCTCCTGAAACAAGACCTGTTGTGACCCTACGTACTTGAAGTGAATTTTCCATGATAGCCATAGAGTAAAGCTGGAGATGTTTCTAATTCTGATTACCAATCAGTACAGCCACTAACAGTTCATTTCAAGAACTAATCTTACACAGATTCAGTTGTGGAGTGGTCACAGTGTTCTGAAATACATGTACAGTATGTATAAAAAAGACAGTGGAAACAACAACAAAATTATTTTTGAATGTACCGGATTTGAACAAGCAGACAAAGAGATCTCTACTTGCTATTTATTCTCTTTTGCACTTTGCAGAAATATCTCTCTGTGATTTTATCTGAACATTATTTATTATAAAAATAAAATTTATTATGTAAATGTGAGTTTAACGTCATTTGATATGACTTGAGATAAAATATGATAAATATATAAAGAACATTAATTACAGGACTTCCTGTAAAATACAGAATACATGTTTATTTTGGACAAAGAAAACCAAGGCTCTATTTGAAGAGATGCAATTAAATGCATATATTTAGATTATATTGTCATGCTAATTAGCAATGGTAGGAACCAATTAGGACTAGGGCTACCAAATCACCAGACTACACTGCATATTCACTAGTGTACCTTTACTGCTGCTCTACTGTTTTTTGCTGGAAGCAGATAAAAATGAAATTACTTCTTTTAAAAGTCCATCTTGTTGTGCATTTTCAGCCAAAACTTGTTCGTTGTGCTTTTGTAAATTGCCCTACAAAAGTTACCGAAACTACTTGTGTGAGAAAGACAGACTCTGGCTATAGGAAATGTATGTGGCTGCTTTAGGTAGCAATTAAAGAAAAATGTAAGATGCAGAAACCCTTCTTTCGATTCAAATGGCTATTGTTTGAATAAGCGAGGTCAGTAATCTGTCATTTGCAAATGTTGGAAGTGAGATTTTCACTAAACGTACTATGTCAATGACATGTATTTCTCAACATTACACACCTCATTTATCATTCTGGAATGAGGACCAAGCGCCATATGAATGTAGAGTTTGTAAAGGTATCGCCTCACAGCCCTGGAGGCTGATGACCCCTCTTTATCTACACAGCAGGTAAGGCACAAACAGTGGCAATGTGAGCTCTCTTTGCAGTCCCCTGCCAGTGTGCCTGGCTGCTAAGCTGGGGAACAAAGGAAAGATAGCATATGGATAGCAGATTGTAGGAGCGCTGAAAGAGGACTGAGGAAATCTATGTTGGGTGTGTGGCTCTGCCAAAGATCTCTTGTATGACTTTGGCCTTGTCACTTAATCTCCTTCTGTCTCCATTCCCCTTTGCAAACAGGGAGAAGGCGTCTCTCCTCTCCCCCAGGCTTTGCCTGGAAATCTGTTCAGACCCTGAGTTCTCTTGGACGGTGTGCTTGCGCAGCATGGTGTGGAGTAAGACTGAGCTTCATTGGGTCCTCTAACTGCTGCTATCATCCAAATAATAGGAATTACTATTAACAGAAGAGTAACAAAGAAATCCATGTCTTGTTGATAGATTTTACTCATTTTTCAGGCCGTTCAATCTTTGGCCTCTGGGTGAAGGGTATGAACGAGGCAGGCAATTAGTTTTAGGAGCAAAGCTGTGAATTCTTCTTTTACAGGGTTCCAAATAATGCTGGAAATAATGTCACTGGTGTTCTCTTTTTTCACCTGTCTCTTAATGCCTTTTGAAGACATTTGTGCCAAAATAACATCACAGTGTTTCTGCAATGCACGAACTGAAATGCTGTGCAAAAGGCTGTCTTTTGCTTTACTTTGGCCCTGGAGACAGCTCCCTGAGGGATTCAAAAAATGCCCTCAAAAAATGTAAAGGCTAGGGCAGGGACTATGGTTTCTACGTCTCTACTATGCACTGTGCATATTTATGGGGCAGTATGAAGAATAAACAATAATCCACAAACACTGCATTCTGTGCCCTTGTCTACCAATTATGCTGATGCATTATGTTATGTAGCTACTGCTAAGGAAACTAGGGTCTGATTTTTAGCTTCACCTGAAATGTATGTCTGTTTTGCACCTGAAATTTTGCAAATATAGATAATTTCATATGTAATTTTTCAGGCATACCCATTGGTGGGTATAAGTGATGCTGTTTATGGATGGGAGTTTTTCAGAGGAGCTGTAGAAGTGGAATTTCAAAGTGATATGGATGCCTAAAGCCTCTGTGCTCCTATATCTTTCTCAGTATATGACAGTGTATCTTCTCTTCAGGCAAAGTGTTGCTGGTCTAGAGGGCATGATTTGCACCTGCAGTTATGCACATGTACAAAAGAAAAATGGAGAAATAATGAAATCAGAAATCAAACCCAAGCGCTATTTTTTGCAAGTTTTACTGGACACATGCGATCACTTTTATCGCTTTTTTTTTTTTTCTGTAGGGAAGCAAAGATTGGGAGAGTCACTATTAGGACTTTAATTCCCATTTCCAAAACAACTAGTGAATTGCCTCTATGTAGAGCTCATAGTGAAAGGCTGGCTTTATTCACATCAGCGGAATAAAATAAGGCCAAGCGCTTTTGGGAGTGAATGGCAGGGCAAGATTGGGTTTTCAACACCCGTCCCCAAAGGCTTACTCTGCGGTGGCTGTGGAAGAGGTAAGGCTGGAGTGGAGCGTCCCAGTCGGCGGCGTGCTCACGGAGGTAAAGCAGTTGTCACCTGAAACCCTTCAGGACTTAGAATTTTCTTAATGCTCTGCCTTGTTGTGCGAGCCCATTGAAAGAACACTTCAGAGGGCACCCATTTCTTACTAATGTAAACTTTCTGAGGAGTATCCAAAGATATGACCTCTGGGTGAACCTTTAACCTTCCCCTTAATTATTTGTTTGAAGACAGTGTCGAGTTCTCCCGCTGAGAGCCAAGGCCCATAATGCTTCGCAGCCCTGTGAGCCGGGGTGTGTGTGCAGGGAAGTGGAGAGGGACATAAATAAGGGGACCACCAGATGTAAATAATAAAAGTCATTGGGGTTTAAATAAAAAACGAAAAAGCAATTTGGTTTCCCTGAAGAGTGGCCTGATTGAAGAAAAGGAGTTAGTAAGACGGAAAGTGTGTGCGTGTGGGGGGGTGTTTCTGTTGTCTGTGATTTTTACAGGCCTAAATAAGCATTCATTCCATTCTTTAAAACCTTGCCATCTGTATACACCATTAGAAGCTCATAGGAGAAGAGAAAACAGTCTTATCAGGCTTTCCTGTTAATCTCTATTGGCCTTAACTTTAGCTGATAAAAGGCGCGCTGGATGGAGGAGGTTCAGGTCAGGCTCCATTTGGTCAGCGCGGTAACGTTACTGGGAAGTAGCTCAGCAAATTAAGTCCTATCGGGGACCTTTGTCTTTGAGGACGGAGACATGCCTCGAAATCAGAGCGCTGGGGCAGGAGGTGCCTTTGCTGTGCCACAGTCAGAAGGGAATAAACAAGTACGTCGACTGTGTCTGAGTTTTTGTTTTAACACCTGAAGTCATGACTAATTCTGAGGCAGGGTGACATTTCTGACAACTGAATTATACTTCTCCTAAAGAATAAAGAATGTCTTTTGGATGTAAACAGAGAGATGCAAAAGAGCCCTTTAGTGTTACTTGTAGCATTTATGCATCTGTCTAATGAAATTTCCACGACTGTGATTACGGAAGATGCAATCGAAGGTGTGCCCGTCTTTTATTATCTGCGGAGGAATTTAACCGGGGGGCGGGAGGGAGGGAGGGAAGCGTGACAAAAGGCCTTGCGGAGTTGATGCTATATAAAGGCTAGCAATTTACTAAATGAGCAGATGAACTTAGTTTTCAGTTAACTGACTGAAAGACTTTGCTAGGCATTGGATCGGGCCCAATGGCAATTATTGGAGGCTGTTTTGGATGATGGGCATGTTAGTATTTCTGAAGAGGATTAAACACTAGTATTCGACTTCATTAGCACTCCTTAAGGGTCACCAGCCGAAAGCCTGAGCTGTGAAATAGCACACAAAACCTGCGCGAAGGCTCCAAAGTGTTCTCAAACACAAAGAGGGGGGGACAAAAACAAGCGTGGCTCCTGAGTGATAGAAAATTGCCCTGTTTAGAAAGAAATTCTGGGAATAGGCGAGTTTTAAAATTATTTGAGGGAAATGAATTTGGCTTAGCTTGTGCCGATGTGGATCGCTGCGCATTAAGCTAATAAGAAATATGCAAGCACTTATTTTTGGATTACCAGCAAAATTAAATCCAGGCTCCGCAGCCAACTAGCTGCCTTTACCAGCGCTCAAAAGCCTCGGCAACCGCCCCGGTTTGAGATAAAAAAAAAAAAAAAAGGTTATTTCGGGCCTAATATTAACCACATGTACCTGCGACTGGGGGTTTCTAACAAGTTGAAAGGTGCCTGAGCTTCGGGCGGGCGGTCGCCTTGCGCGGGGTGTCCCCGCTCGGCCGCAGAGGTCGGCCCCAGCTGGCACTGACCTCCAAACGACCCCCGCCTTTGCAGGCGCCAACCGCAGGAGTTGCAGAAGAGCAGAAGTCTTTCTGGGCCGGCACTTATTGCTGCTGCGCTGGTGATAAAACTTCAGACAGCCTAATTGATGGCTTTGCTGACCTAACGATACCTTGTGAAAGCACGGAGTGGCAAAGCCTGGTCCTCATTTATGGCCAGCTGCAAGGGTAGCTGGATCCCTAGGATGGAAAGGGAAAAAAGAAAAAGTCTCCCAGCCTGTGAACTTTAACCAGGTTCCGAGCCACTCGAAGAAGTTAAAGAAACAATTGTCTTTTAACACAAGTTGTCGGTCACATTTACTTGTTCAAAGCCTTCTGGCAAATCCAGCTTTGAGCTGGCTAGTAAGATAAGCGTGTTACCGGTTACAATTTCTGAGCACTTGGAGGAAAATCCTTTAAAGTGAAATTATACTCTGTTAAAAAAGCAACGCGAAGCAAAACACGTTGCCGCGCCACGCTAAAATCCTGTCAGTTTTCAAGCAGAGGTGTTCTCAAAACACAGAAGCAAGCTGATGAAAGGACTTCTATTCTTTGTATTCTGTTGCAGGTTTATTAATGCCAGAAGAAGAATAGTACAGCCTATGATTGACCAGTCAAATCGAGCAGGCAAGTTCCAAGTAGTATCTGTATTCAAGTCCCACAGGCGCAAATCCTCAT
>NW_010972853.1:5181930-5185620 GCF_000737465.1 Haliaeetus leucocephalus
TGGGTAAATTGTAAAAACGTTGAGGAATCTGACCTGCTTTTTTTTTTCCCCCCTTTTTGTCTAGGTTTGCAAGGCATGCCAGGGGACTACGTATCTCAGGGTGGTCCTATGGGTATGAGTATGGCACAGCCAAGTTACACTCCTCCCCAGATGACCCCACACCCTACTCAATTAAGACATGGACCCCCAATCCATTCATATTTGCCAAGTCACCCCCATCACCCAGCCATGATGATGCACGGAGGACCCCCTACCCACCCTGGAATGACCATGTCAGCACAGAGCCCCACAATGTTAAATTCTGTAGACCCCAGTGTTGGTGGACAGGTTATGGACATTCATGCCCAATAGTATAAGGGAACTCAAGGGAAAAACAAAAACAAACAAAAAAAAAACAAAACAAAAACTATTTTAAGACTTTTGAACTTTGACCAGATGTTGACACTTAATACGAAATTCCAGACAGCTGTGATTATTTTTTACTTTTTGTCATTTTTCATCAACAACAGAGGACCAACGAAACACGAACACAAATGTGAAATCATGGGCTCACTGAAATGAATATGTCCATGTACAGATCCTCTGGAAAAAAAAAAAGACTCCAAGAGTTATAACTACTGTAGTATAAACATAGGAACTAAGTTAACTTGTACATTTCTGTTGATCACTCCGTTACGTTGCCTCAAATAGTTTTAGAAGAAAAAAAATCCTTGTTTTCCACACTATGTGTGTTGTTCCCAAAAGAATGACTGTTTTGGTTCAGCAGTGAAGTCACTATCCATGAAAGACCTGTTTTGGCCAGTGAGAAAAGAACTACCCTGGAGATGAAGACGAAAAGTCTTGCTGGGTCTCTCATCACTCAGAAGACTGTTCCAAGAAGGCCTTGCCATTCCCTCGTTTTGTTCCTTCATAAAATGTGTCCTTTAGTTTCAAACAGATCTTTATAGTTTGTGCTTCATTAAGTCTCCCCCCATTCCTCCCCAATCTATTTTTTTTTTTTGGACTCTTCTTCAAAGAGCTTGCAGGTGAAGATTTAAAAGAGAGAACAGACAGAGCAGGAGCTTCTTCCAGTAGTTCTGAGCCTTGGCTTTGGACAAAACAAAACTAAAAGTTGGGCAGCTTTCCTCAATGAAAGAAGTTACTAACGGTCTTTGCACCAAACCTAGGACTTTATCATGAACTCAAAGCTTGGGAAAAAAAAGCAAGAGAATACTGTAACAAACTTCGTACAGAGTTCGGTCTATTAATTGTTTCATGTTAGATATTCTATGTGTTTACCTCAATTGAAAAAAAAAAAGAATGTTTTTGCTAGTATCAGATCTGCTGTGGAATTGGTATTGTATGTCCATGAATTCTTCCTTTCTCAGCACGTGTTCCTCACTAGAAGAAAATGCTGTTACCTTTAAGCTTTGTCAAAATTTACATTAAAATACTTGTATGAGGACTGTGACGTTATGTTTTAAAAAGAAAAAAAAGGTGTTAAGTCACAAAATGCGGTAATAAATATTTCATTTTTGATTTTTTGTTAGGCTTTTGTGTTTTTAATCACACTTAGGAGAGACTGAAGTTACCAGGAGAGATGTCTCAAATACATTTCTTACCAGCATTGAGAAGAAAGGTTGGAAAAATCAGGAACAAGCTTGTCATCAACATTAATAGAATAATTGAATGAAAGAACATCTGAGGTTATATATTTCTGCTGATTATCAATACTATATTTATGTCAGATTAAACAAAAATTTGAAATATTCTCTCACCAGCTTGCATTTCAGAGAGCTGTGTCTAATATCTGTACTGTCTGCTAATAACACAGAAGCTGAGTTTGAGTTGCGAAGGCCCAGATACGAGACCAGTAAGCCCGTGTGTGTTAAGTGTATGTGTGCGCGCATCCATAACCACCACGGACCTTAACTCCAGCTGCGGAGCTCAGAGGTGAAGGATGGCTGCAATGCAGGAGTAGGTTCGGAAGTTTGAGGAGGAGAAAAGCAGCTTTGAGTTTAATGAGAGTTTTACCTGTGTGAGGATTGTGTAATCTAGCTTCTGAGACAGTTTTACTGCTTTTCTTGCCTTCAGTTGTTTTCAGAAGGAAAAAAAAAAAAAAAAAAAAGACCATCCACTAATGAGGGAAAATGTTAATTTGACATTTTGTATATAAATAGCTGGTGCAGAATCACGGGTGAGGGTTTGGTTTTACTTAAACAAAAGCTTGTGGCATTTTGAAGCAACTAAAGGAGAGTTGGAACTAGGAAGACATGAGCGTAGCTGGAAACAGCCGCCTTTGACTGCCCTCGGTTGCACTGTTAAGTCAGTGAGAGCAGGATGGGGCCCAAAGAGCAGGGGAAAGCTCTGGCTTTATTTCTGGGAGAAGGGGAGTGGGAAAGGGCTTGTAATTACCTTAACTTTCCAGGAAACAAACGTTACCGGCTTCAACATCTGTAAATTTGTAACCCTTCTCCTCCTTCCTCCTCCTCGTCATTCCAGCCGGCCGGGGTGTTATTAAAAACTTTGACTGACAACTTCTAGCTCTGGAATGTGGAAAGAGGCTCAGCCTCGTAGTTAATGTTTAATTTCTGAGCTGAGTAAATGGACCCACGCTGCTGGCGACAGAAGGGAGGATGCCAGTAGAATGGGTGTGAGGATTTATTTAGCAATCGGGTCCTGCTTTGTGGGCATCTTTTTAAGGCATTCGTATGAAATTTAAAGGACAAAAATTCCCCGCTTGGCTTTGGTGCTCTCTGTCCCGGTTAAAATCACATCGACCCTTCAGTCGCGTAAGAAGAGCACGCCCCGGGTTCCCATTTCCAAATTCCTTCATTATTGTGGATGCGGAAAATACGAAGGCAAGATTGTTTGTGTTAGCACTTTAAAAGGGGAGGCTTTTTTATTATTATTTTATTTTTTTTTAAATCTACTTTATTTTCTTGCAGATCTTTTCTTTACAATTTGAGGAGAAATGTCAGCAAATGTCCTCGCACTGGTGGAAGGACAGGGGAGAATTTATCCATAGTAGATTATTGTCTTTTATAATGAACTAAATATTTGCATTGCTGTGTTGTCTTTTATTTTCTTTCTCCCACCCCCCCCCCCCCCCCCCTCTTTGGGCTGTGCTCTTCGTGAGATGCGTTGCTGAAATCCAAGGTACAATAACGTGCAGAGATTTCTCCATCTGAGATTTACTGTTTAGCAGGGAAGGTTCCGATTTTGGTATTTTTAAGAACCGCTCAGCTGTCAAAAGCAACCAAAACGGGAATAATGTTTTGACAGCGGTATAGTGTTAAAGAAAATACTCTAGTCTGAATAAAAATTGCTTATGCTGTGGGAAACGGAGGGTAACGGAAGAAACACCTTTTGTTTACACACACACATGTTTATAATCCCAAATTTCCATTTTTCCGAGCGGGTCTGGGCTGGGAGTTGTAGCCGCCACAAACGAGGGATTTTTCTTCCAGATTTTGCTGCCTTGCAGGCGAAGAGAGGAGGGACGCGCACCTCCGCCGGCGCGGCCGCCCGAGCCCTGCCCGCCGCGGCGAGCGGGCACCGCGGGGCCGAAGAGGAGATGCCGGGGTGGGGAGCCGGGCGCTCCCCCCCTTTCGCTCATAGCCGCGGAGAGAGCGAGGGAGAGAAAATTGCCCCAGACCAGGTTTGCGAGGGCTGGGGGGGGGGCCGGGCAGGGGCCGGGGCCGGGCAGGG
>NW_010972853.1:5185648-5186062 GCF_000737465.1 Haliaeetus leucocephalus
GACGACGACGGGACGCGCACTGACCTGTCCTCCGAGTCCATGCGGCTGACGGGCTCCCCGTCCGAGGACATCTCCAGGCTGCCCCGCCGGCCCCCCGACGTGGCGCTGCAGCTGCTGCTGCCGCTGCCCCCGCCGCCGCCGCCGCCGCCGGTGCCGTAGCCCTCGTCGCCACCGCTGGACACGCTGCTGGAGCTGCTCCCGCCGCCGCCGCCTCCGCCGCCGCCGCGGCCCAGCCCGTCCTCCTGGCTGCCCCGGGGGCCCTTGGGCTCCTCCTTGGCGTCGGCCTCGCTGCTGCCGCCGGGGCTCAGCGAGCGGGTCTCGTCGCTGCAGCAGCCGCTGCTCGTGCTGCTGCTCCCCACCAGGCTGCTCTCCTCCTCCTCGCCGCCCTCCTCCTCCTCCTCCACCCCCTCCTCC
>NW_010972853.1:5186337-5188907 GCF_000737465.1 Haliaeetus leucocephalus
CAGCCCCGGCGCGCGTGCGGGGAAGGAGCCCCGCGGGGCCCGGGAAACGCCCGAAGCCGCTCCCCACGCGCGGCCGCGTCCCCGCGCCGCGTGGAGGGGCCGGAGCGGGCTCCGCTGGGCGGGAGGGTGTCTCCGCCCGACGGGCCTCCCCTACCACGTCCCGGGGTTCGGCCGAGGGGAAGCGGGGCCGGCTTTTTAACTCTTCCGACGGCGCTTTCGGAGAGATCGGCCCCGCGGGCGCGGCGCAAGAGAGAGCCGGCTCCCCGGCTCCGGGCTCAGGAGGACGGTGCGGGATGAGAGGCGGGGGGGGAGGTTTGCAGGCAGATTTTAATATTAATAGTTTCGGTGGCGAGAAAGAGACAGGCAGAAGGGAGGTTGCTCCTCTGGGCAGAGTCTCTGCGACAGTGATGATGGATGACCCCGCACAGCTAAACAACTCCTCCCCTTCATCCCCACACCGTGTCAAAGCTACTTTACTTGCAGCTTTAGGAATAAAATAAATAAACACCCTCGCCCCCTTCCTCGCATCGATTTATGGATCATTATGAATCAATTACTGCTCTCAATATTTTAGAATCTGCTTACATAAAAAGGGGGGGGGTCTGCGGCCGGAAAAAAAGCATTAATCTTTGCCTTAGTGAGGAAGACGGAGTCTTCTTGTGGAGTCCTGTGACTAAAAAGATCGCTGCTAATAATTCGGGTTTGACCGTTTGCCAAGAGCCGCATTTGTGGGGGGGGGGGGGGTGTAGGTGCGCATCTCCGAGAGCGACTTGCGAACTGGGGGGGGCCACAACGCGCGCAGGGAAAGAGCAGTGACTCCGTGGGCTGCGTGTAACCTCATTGCTTAACTCTTCCAGAGGAAGGGGGGGGAGAGAGGGAGAAAGAAGCAAGCCCCATAACACCCCCCCCCCGCCCCAAATACTTGGCGTGGTGCGGGAGAGGGAGCGGGGCCGGGGCTGCGCGCCCGCGGGGCAGGGCAGCAGAGCGGAGCCCGGCTCGGTGGCTGCGTGCTCTGGGAAGGAGGAGGCTTCAGCAGGGGCAGAAAGTGTGTGAAGTTGGATTTCTCTCGCTTTCTCTGTATTCTCCCATTTGCAGCAGTGTTTGAGGATCTCAAGGTGTTTCTATGGCTACCTTGTGTATGTGGGAGGGTCATATGTGGGGGTGCCCAAGAGAAAAGGCAGCTCTTGGGTGATCATTTATCAATGTCACCCACATAATGATTCTCTCTGCAGCCTTCTATTGATGAGGATAATTACATTAGCTCAGAGTGACTGATCAATGAAAAACCACCAAACAAAAACTTCTTTACTCTCCTATAATACCAAAAACCGATACAGAAATAAGATAGAAAGCGAGGGTGGGATTTCCCTTTCCTTTCCCTTCAGCAATGATTTTTTTTTTTTTTCCACGAACAAGGGAGAGTAAGGAAATTTTATCCCATTCCTTTCCTTCCTTTATAAAAGAGGCTACCATTTTGTGAAAACGTTCCCTGAAACCTCTTGGCATCACTCCTTGCCCGCTAAAGGCAAATCGTTATTTAAAGTATGAACTCCCGCTTCTCCCCTGGATCCCGAATCCTTTGCTTTTACACTTGTGTTTTGTTATCGGGGGGTGGCGGGTGGCGGGGGAGGGAAGAGCGCGGTAGTTTGGAGCTGCGAGGAGGGCAAGGGAAGGCAAATAACTTTTCTTTCGCAATCGCAACTGTCTCTCTGTTTGTCAGGTTTTCTTTGTTTTTACCACTTCATAAAGTGGCTCTATTAAAGATGGAATGTGGCCTCCCCGAGATGCTGCTCTGTCGGTGAAAGTTTGCAATTAAATTACGGGTTCGTTCTTTCCAGAGTTAAAAATCAATGTTTTCTCAATTAAAGGGAATTTTAATGCTTTTACTTGGGAGTTGTTAAGGACGCCGTAAATTTTATTGTGCCTCTAAGCTCCGAAGCCCTGCCAGCGGACAGGTTGATATTCATGTCGTTTTGGGGGGAAGAAGTTGGTGCCGGTTTTGTTCTCTCTCTCTCTAAAGGGCCTTCTTCGGAAAACTCAATCATGTTGAATAACCGCAAGACAAACTGATGCAAAGGGGGCGGGGGAGTCAAGGCTGTTCCTCCTGCCCTCCCCTCCCCACGTCGCACCGGCTACCAGCCCCTCTGGCTTTGGCGGCGAAGTCTGCCTTACCGTGGTTCCACGGGGCGCAGGGGCGGGTGGTCGTTCAGCTGGTTTTACGGAGGAAGGGGGAAATGTCTGAATTTAGGAGCACGTGTTTCGAACAAGCCCCCCCTGCCCCTCCCGGCACCCTCTGAGGGCGGCTGAGCGGAGGGGTGAGGGTGGGCTGCGCTGGGCACCACGGCCGCAGCGATCCCCCGGGGGGGACGACGGGGGGGACACGGGCGCGACCGTCACACTCCACGGGGGGGCTGCTCAAAAGATCTTTCTTTAAGCAGACGTAGCGCTAATGAAGGAACATGTCCGGTCCTGGTGATGACCTTCCATTTCTGTAAGCGCCCACTCACAGAGATGGCTGCAAGTTAAGACCGGGGCAGAAAGGCGAGGCGGAATAGGGTTGGCAGAGGCGC
>NW_010972853.1:5191354-5193203 GCF_000737465.1 Haliaeetus leucocephalus
CCGGGGCAGCGCGGGGGGCGGGGGGGGCGGCGAAGGCAGAACTGCGCTCGGGAGCCGCCGACGCCATCGTAAATCGCCCGCCTTTAAAGAGGCACCCCGGCCTCTCGGTGCGCCGGGGTGCTACAGTTACGTATTTACGGGTTACAGGGTTATTTTGCCCCTTGAAAAAAAACCCACAACCAAACCAAACCGGAAAGAAATCACGCAAAACCGACTCTCGAGCCTGCGTCCAGGCCGTTGGTGCAGGGCTGTGCCAGACAGAGTCCGGCCAAAGCAACGCTTCGCGGAAGATCTGGCTTGCCGGACCGAGAGAGTAGTTGCTGAAATTTATTTTCTTTTAAAAAATGTGCGTGCAAGGGAATGGGGGAGGGTGGAAGAGAATATTTATCAGAATACCAGAAGACACCTTTCTTGAAACAAAGGCAAGGAGAATCATCTCCATTGCAAATCCGTCAGGCAGAGACCAAATAACAATATTTATAGGAAGGCATTCAAAAATACAGTGTGCTTAAACAACAACAACAACAACCGCTTACTCCAGTTGCTACAGCGCAGCTTAATAAAAAATTAGCCTTAGTGACAGTCTTGTCAACATCTTAAGTAAATTATCATAGCGCTGGTCTTTGGAGAAGAGAACCCACACTCCTTGCTAAAACACCTCCTATCATTAATCTTAAACCACTTGAAGATTATGATGGAAAGAAAGGGATCAGTAACCATTATCATCTCAAATTGCTGTTAAAAAACTCCGCTGTTTATTTTTGCAACCCAAGCGAATGTATCTGGGAAATGCAGAAAAGGGAAGAAAGGAAAACACAAGAAAGGCAGAACAATTGAGGCGAATCCTGTTGCAACCCCGATGATAAACACATGGAAAAAGCTGTTACTGCTCTGCGGATTGCTGGAATTTGGGTAGACATTAGAAAAATAAACAAAGCGATGGCTCCGCACCAGTTCTGTAAACGCAGCCGTACACTCAAGGAAAGGTAACTTCTTAAAATTAATCGTATTTCCCTGAATATTCGGTATTTGGCTTTAGCTGCATCGATCCTTTGATAAAGATCAAAACTATGAAAAACGTACTTGCGCCTCCTTCCACTGTTCCTGTCTGAAAACAAATTCATCTTGACCCTTTCTCGCTCGCATTTTTGTATGCGTTGCGTGTTTTCCAATAATCGTCAGAATGAGGTCTGTGGTATAATTTTATGAGGATCCGACATACTCGAAACATTTGCTCAGAGTGAAACCTTTTCAGAAGCGACCTGTGGTTTTTATTGTAGTCTCTCCTGTCAGAATATCATCCCTCTTTGAAATGCAGTTTTACGGCTGAAAAATAAAAGACTCAAAATACTCTTTTTTTTCCCCCTTTCCCCTTGTGAAACTACTTCCAGGATTTGGCAGAGAAGGGAGAATCTGATGATTTAGGGACACTGGACCTGAAATGTTACCAACGGATCTTTACACCTCCAATGACTCCACAAATCGATGTGAGCTGGGCGCACGTCTGAATACAATGAAACACAGGTTTTTGAAGTTATTCTTTCAAAATGTAGAAGTTTACACGAAGCCTTTAAAGGGCAGGGTGCACCCCGGCTGGCCCTCCTCCTTCTCCTCCTCCCCTCCCCTCCCTCGAAGCCCCAAGAAAGGGTGCCATTAAACCGGGGCGAGGCAAATTAAACCAAAGCGAACAATTATTTTCGCCTAGCAGAGCGGCATCTTCCTGTTGTTTCCGCGCTGATTCATTCCAGCAGCGGTGTACCAGAGGCAGGGGCGGGCGGGCTGCTCTCCCCCCCTCCGCCGGGGTGTGTGGGGGGGACGGGGACGGGGACGGGGGATTTGCTCCCGGAGG
>NW_010972853.1:5193298-5194731 GCF_000737465.1 Haliaeetus leucocephalus
GGAGCCGGAGCCGGAGCCGGAGCCGGAGCCGGAGCCGGAGCCGCGGTGCCCGCTCCCCCGCCGCGGCCCCGCAGTGACCCCAGCCCGGGGCTGCGGAGAGGTGAGAGGTGACGCTGCGAGCCAGCGCAGACCTGGCCCTTTTAAAGCCACAGCTAATCAGTCCTTTACTAAATTAAAATATAGGAACCAGAGGGGAAGCAATTTCGTTGTAAAGAATTACCGTGCGCGCTCCCAGAACGAAACAGTATTGAAATGAGGACGGTGCTCTCCGCAACGGAGAGATTTGTCACCCAGGAGCAGTTCGGCTAAGATAAGCTATAAAATTATACGCACGCTATGTAGATCCGATAGATCTGCACGTGGGGGAGATTCTGCGTCACACGCACACGCAACAATAAAATAAGGTTACCGAGTTGTTGAAAAACTTCAGCCCCATAAACTGTTCGGCGGGGTGACGGTCGCAAGGACACCAGGCACTGGGGTGGCTAATTGCCCGCCTAGCTAAAGACTCGGGATTCCCTTATAACACGGGAAGAAATAAAAGTGGGGGCGAAAAGCGATACATTTTCCTGTCAATTCATTTGTCTTCGATTTCAAGTTGTTCTTTAACCTCTGTGAGAAATAGGGAACTAACCGTGGTGTAGGGGGGTGTACGTGCGGGCATGGGCACCGTAGGCGCATATACTGTGTACGCATGTGTGCGTGATGTAAAAGTGTGTGTAAGCCGAGCACACGAACTGGCCCGCAAACAGTGGAAAATGGTGACAGTTCCATTTTTCCTCTTTAATTAGGAAATATTCCTTGATTGCCTTGGCACCCATTACTTCTTAATAACTCCGTAGAATCGGGAGAAGACGAATAAATGTCTGCTGCAAGTAATCTGCTATAGAGCAATTATTTTACTAGGTTAATATGCAATTGCAGGTACAACACGGTAGCCGCCACGCATGAGACGCAAAGGGGAAAAATGAAAAATCAAGACTGCTAGAGTAACGATAATGTTTGACGGTACATATGCTCCAGCGGGTCGCAGTGAGAAATATCTAGCTGTGATAACATAGCTCGGCTGCAGCTAGATTACAAAGAAACTTTCCCTTTCCGTGTGTTTCAGGCAGCGAAATGCTGGTTTGAGAAGACCGCGAGCCCGCCGCCTGCGTGCTGATATAATTAGTTTAGGTGCGGAGATGGCAGATCCGAGGGCGAGGGAAAAGACTGGGTTTCGCCAGAAAACGCTTCCCTGACGCAGCCCACGAACAGCCGCCACCCGAGGCAGGTAAGCTGCTGCGTGAAACTATTTTTAACTGAACAAAAGACTGAGCAAACATCTGACGTCAGGGAGTAGCATCCCCGGAGGGGGGGGGGCGGCGGGCAGCGGCGCGTGGCTGCCGGGCTGCCCGCCCCTGCCCTCCCGCTGCCCGGCACCGGGGCCCGGC
>NW_010972853.1:5195036-5195299 GCF_000737465.1 Haliaeetus leucocephalus
CTGCTCCCGGCGGGCTGGGCGCCGCGCCCGTGCGAGACCGGCACGTCCGTGGGCGGGGGGTGACAGCCCAGGCCTCCCGCGGCGCCGGGGACCCAACTTCTGCTCCCACGTGAACGCGGATAAAGGCGAGAAACGCTCCGAAGCTCAGGAGAAGCGCTGGGCTGGCTTTACCGCCGGCCTCACCCGCGGGGGTCGCGAAGGCGACCGGCCGCTCTTCCCTGCTAAACCGCCCCTTGGCGCTGAGGGGGGGTCGTCGCCCCCCC
>NW_010972853.1:5195930-5313430 GCF_000737465.1 Haliaeetus leucocephalus
CGCCAGAGTCAACACGGAGCTGCGATCCATTTGGGCGATTTAGTTAAAATAAATAAACCCGCGAAGATTCACTAGCGAGCCATGCATCATCGACCCGGAGGTTTATTAAGAGGCTCGTTACAGCCGCGGCTGCGGCCCCTGCTCCGCCGCGGCTGGGTGGGGGGAGGCTGCGGCAGCCCGGCTCGCCCCCGTCCCCTCGCGGCAGCCCCCCGGCAGGGAGCCGGCCCCCCCCGCCGGACAGCCGCCCTCTCCTCACCCCCCATCCCCGCCGAGCCCACGGGCAGCGCAGGGCAGGGCAGGGGGGGCAGCGGCCCACCCGACGGCTGCTGCACAGCGCCCTTCCTCCGGTCCCGGGGTGTCTGGGGGAGGGAGAGGAGGGTCGGGAGACATTGTTGTCGGTGGCGATTGTTAACCCAAATAATAATAATAATAAGGAAGAATCGTTACAGCTGGGTGCCGGCTGAATATGGCAATTACTATTATTGCCAATCACGATTAGAAATAATTATCCCGAAAGCACGGGGGGTTCAGCTGCCACGGTGTTTTGAATAATCGCTTCAAAATGAAGGGCAAAATACTAGGCTCACGCACAGGGACGACCGCAAACTTTCGGCTGCAGCAGTCTGTGGAGGAGACCCTGCCACGGGTGAGCTCTCCTTCACTTGCGAAGCTTCCATTGCCCAGCTAGCGCAGGCCCGGCGCCGGTTTGGTCCCCCAGCGCCCTGCGCGGCGGCCCCCCCGGCGTGTCCGTCCGTCCTGCTCCCCTCCACCAAGGTCCCCGGGCGCACCGGGGGGCCAGGCCCCTTCTCGAGGCAGCGGTGCGCTGTGCTCGGGTCCCTCCGTCTGAAATAAAAACGAGGCAAGCAGATTACGAGGGCTAACGTGGTCCCAGGCTGGAACTCCGCTTGCTCTGTTTATGTTGTGCGGCTCGACACAGGCCCTCTCATTTTAGCTATTTGAAATGATGTGTGACTGGGAGGAGGTCACAGGTGACTGGCGAGTTCAGCCTACTTAGCTCAATTATCCAAGTTTCATTTCCAAATTGTGTTCAATTTGATCTTCCTGCCTCCCTCCAAATTACCTTAGAGAAAAAAAAAAAAATCAAATGAAAGCAGACAATTTAAGCCAAATCCTGTATACCATTATTTATATGCAAAATCATTTTTGTGATATATATTCCCCTTAATGGTTATGGGATGCCAGATCTTTCCACGTGGATTTACAAACCTAGCCATCAAATTATTTCAAAGGCGGGCCTATTAGGGACAAAAATAATTATGAACTTTCAGAAGCTTTGTAAAAAAATAAGTTTCTGAATATTGTCTCTTTAAATTTTACTTAAGTTTTGTTTTTAATTTAAGCCTGGAGGCACAGTAGAGAGACATGCAGACTCTAATAAGGAGTTTGGAAAATAATGTGCTGTAATCCGGTGCCGAGCTGTTTCTCCATAAAATATGGATAAGGAATCAATTCATAAGCGCAAATATCTACTAGGACTGAGTTTTAACATAACATTTCACATGAGCATCCTTATATGCATTATTAAGGAGATAACAAAAGTGCTTCAAATCAAGCCCTATACAGTCACATCTGGAAATGCTCTTTTCTGTCTAATTTTCATTTTTTTCCCTTGAAAAAAAATGTTAGAAGAAAAACTAGTCTGTCCCCTTGTATATTAACTGTTACCATCAGCTTTTAATCAGCAACGTGTATAGTTAGATTTACAGAATCCATTCCATGTTGCCCCTTTTGGAGAACAGTAAAATGAAGATAGTATCTTTATTCATTTATAGAGTCTGATGTTAAAACCAAAACCACACACAAATAGTGTATACATTGCTTTATGCATATAGACAGGCATGTAGGTACATAGACACAACACACTTATACATGGAAACAAGTCATGACCATGTGTTGGAAAACATAATAAAAAGTATCTGTGCGTTTCACCAGATCCTAAGTCAGACATCATCAGATAAGAAGTGGTCTAGGGAAAACTCGTTTCAAATCAGACACAGCTAATTTCTGAAGGTACTGGAACTCTAGCAAGCTTTGCTGTACGATGTTCAATCGCTGTCGGTTTTAGAGGACGCTCTTTAAGCCTTTCAGTCAAATAAAGCATTGCCACTTAGCAATGAAGGGTTAATAAACTTCCCACAGGTTGCAAATTGTTGATACAGGTTTGGGGTTTTCTTCGCTAACGTATAATTTAATGGAATTATATTCTGAGGACAAAGATAAAAGGAGTCTCTAACATCTACTACTACCCTTTTTCTTTTTTTTTTTTTTTAAATGAATATGATATTTTTCCTTCAAATGGAAAGGCAAGCAAAGTATTTTCCAAACAGAAACAGCAAAGATTACTTAGAAGAAAAACACAGGCGTTGTTTTTTTTTAAATACTCTGGAGTTTTCTGAACAACTCTGATGTACTCACATTCTTATCACAACTATTTTCTTTTTATTATTGTAAGTGGATATTCAAGCTAAATTGATGCTTTATGTATATTCTGTCTCAATCTGTAATACACTATTCTCTGTAAGGAGATAATTTGAAAAAAAAATACAAAAAAGAAGCAGCGATACCACTGACAACAATTTACTTAAATTCACAGACCTTGAAATTGATGCATCTCCTATCAATCATAGTCAGAAGCCACAGTAAAATACATCTAACATTTGTATATCAAAACTGGGACTAAAAAAACCACCCTGTTTTGTTCAATTTAAATGTCCTTCAACATGTTGTCATTTTATACACTGATATTACTGGGGGATTTTTACTATGGGTTAGCTTTCTTCTGTCAAACATATGCAAGACAGTAACCTTGCAAAATTAAAGTGCATGCCATTATACTGCACAGATGTTTGTTCTCACTCAGTTACTGACAATGAAATACTTATTAAATAATAATAAGGAGATATTGACTTCTCTATTCTGTCGATATGAAGATCTGTTGATCTGTGAGGTTAATATTGATGAGGCAGGGTGAGGTAAACGTTTCATCAGGAGGGCAAATAAATCCCAATACCGGCATAAAAAATAAAACCTCCAACTTTGTACATACACTGAAACTAATCCTTTTTGTATTTATTGGGTAGATGAGCACCAGTTCAGCCTATCAGCATGCGCAAGCTAATGCTGAAGTAAATCCTTGACACTACTTTCAGGAAACATATTCCAAAAATGTCTATCATAGGTATTTAAAAC
Source organism: Haliaeetus leucocephalus (assembly GCF_000737465.1). Lineage (NCBI taxonomy): Eukaryota > Metazoa > Chordata > Aves > Accipitriformes > Accipitridae > Haliaeetus > Haliaeetus leucocephalus. The sequence goes on from NW_010972853.1 coordinate 5,199,141, forward strand.
TAAGCTCAAACGGTGCCAAGCACTTACGGTCTTTAGTCATGCTGCATGTACTGTTGCAAATGGCACATTTCCTTTAAGTATTACTGGAAGGCTGTACATACAACCTCAATATTCTTCACATTAAGGGGATTTCTGTTTGAGCTGGAGAAATGCCTTTTTTTTTTTTAATAGGATGAGCTCTCTGTCAAAATATTATTTTTTATTTGTTATCTCATCAAAACGTCACTGAAAGTTCCCTCTCTTTACCCTCTGCCACAGAACACAATAGTGTACACACTTTGAACAATACAAAGAGCCATTTAACTTGATGGGTCTGGCAGAAGAAGCTACTTTCTTGTTCATTATTATCTTTAGATTTTCCTTCATTGTGTTTAAGGGAAGCTCAGAGCTGCTCATTTTAGAAGAATATTCCATCAGTCAGGTAGGTCTCATACTTTGACAGCACTATTTCAGCATGTTATTTTTAATGTATGGTACTTATACCTGTAAACAATCTGTGTAACTTGCTTCTGGGCTCTTGAATAGAAATTAAAAAGATGTGACCTAAGATGTAAGGCGATAAGAGGCCGTACGTTTTTGGATACAAGCGCCAAAAGACGCATTTGTCAATTTTCCCCTTTCCATTATCAATTAAAGCCTCCATCCTGTGATTAGGTTTGCAGGGGCAAAACACACAAACAAAGCAGCTCTCCCCACAGTGTGACTGTTGACAAGGAAAGAGCTCAATCACACGGAGCTTACTGTAAGGCAGTGACCTAAAAATCAAAACATTACTTCAGCTGCCCTTGCCAGAGACCGCAGCCTGCTTTCTAGGGCAGAAGAGCCCTTTTCTCAACCTCCTCCCTCTCGCCCGTCTGCAGCAGAACTGTTGTGCCTCAGCAGGGAAAGTCGGGCGAGCACTCGGCGCTTTCTCTGCGTTACTGTGACATCTCGTTGGTAGGACAGTGCAGGGAAAATCACATAATTGCTATTTGCGTTGCTCCTGTTCCAAAGGTGCGAGGCTGGCCATCTGCTGCTCCTGCCAGCGATCACGAAGGGCTCTAATACCTTTTATTTTGTTGTTTGTAAAAGGCGATGACTTTTGTCTGAGAAAGGTAACAAAAACACTTCTTTTTTTGAGCTCATGTTTTCTTGCCCTTCTCATGCCCTTCTTCCTGGCACGTGTTCAGCAGAACGTCGTTGCTGGTTTTTTTTGCATCTTAGGCCATGATGCTGTTTGAAGGCTTCTCTCTGTGAATTCCTGCGTTCACCCAAATCTCTGTTAAAGGCAGTGGGATTTTGTGTGCTTGTGTTTTGCCATGCTGGCTGCTTTTGACTGTTTTTAGGTATCTTTGTCCTTCTATACCTGGAGAAGCTTTCTCCTACAATCATCTGAAATATTTCCCAATTTCTGTGTAATGGTACTCAGACGGCAGAATCTCTGGGAGCAATGTCTTCGTTCATGGGTACCTCGTTTTCTACCATTTGGTTGGATGCTCTTAAAAAAAATTCCTTCTAATGCGCATGTCAGGTAATCCTGATAATAAAATCACAAGAAAAAGATGCTTTTCAAACTTTTAAACTCACAATGAGATTTTCTTAAAGTTTGCTAACTTTTAAAAAAAACAAACCAAACAACATTGAGGCAATTTAGAGGCACAGATTTTGGTAACCTCAAGACTCTGGGGCAGGGCTCCACATGCACAGGTATAACAACTAGACTAGGGTCTTGTGCTCCAAAACATCTTTGTATGCATTTACCTGAATGAGCATTAGTTTCTCAGATCTTCGGTATGGAAAAGGGTCCAGCAAATAAGCTGAATACTTCTAGCAATGATTATACTTGAGAAATATTATCGTATGTCACTTTTTCAGTGCATGCCTTTGCAAGTGCAAGGTGTATTCTCTGTAAAGTTCACCTTAATACACCGAGCTCATTCTTCACTGCAGTTTCAAGGCTGGAGATTCTTTACCCGTGTTTCTTACGTGGCAATAAAGATACTGATGGAACAATTGTTCTGCTAGTGAGTTAAGCTGAACAAGAGAAAAAATCAGTAATGACTAGGGGGCTCCCATGTCTACTTGTACGCTTCGCAAAATAGATTGCGAGAGAAGGAATAGGCAGCAAACTGTGTAAACTGAGTGCAGATAATTCCCATGCTGTGAAAACCCTTCTGCCTTAAGAACACTAGCAATGAAAAGGTTACAGGAAAGGGGGTAATAAAAATATCAAAAGAAACCAAATAGAAATAGGTTTCTTTGCAAGTAGAGGAGCCACTTTCTAATATGGTGGCCTTATATACAAGTACATTTGTCTTCCAGACCCTCTGCTGTTGATTAGAATTCTGATGCCACTGGAGGGGTTACAATTTTGTTGAGTTTCTGGATCTCAATTGCGCTGTCAAGGGGTCATTCTTTCTGGTAATAAGGTAGCTAGTGGCCCCTGGGAGAGAAGGAAAACAATTGACTCTTGAAAGCAGAAACATATACTGAAGTCTAGAGTAGATTTCTGGCAGTGGACCAGGTCTTTTCTCATAGCATTTGTCATTGTAGCAATGAAAAAATTGTGGGAGTTCTACAGGCGGCCAAAAAAGGAAAACAGAGCACAACAACAACAAAAAAAGAGCTAGATGTAATTTATTTTGGAATTATATTTAAGAGCAGGTTGTTCTTTGTTTCTCACACTGTTGGTTCACTTGTTAAAGATGTGGATCCCATTAGATAGAAATATGTTGCTTATTTTAAAGCAAATGATTATCAAATGACTACACTTCAAAACATTTTTTTGCTTTAATTTGAAGTGAAGTCATTTGAGTTTGAAACATATGCCTTTGCTAAATGCAGAATATTTTGTTGCCAAAACCAGACAACTTCATTTTGAGTCCACTGCTTGCAAGCATTGTTGATCCTGGATGTCGCTGACAATATGAGTCCTGGCAATAAGTCTTTACAGAGGTCAGTAGTAAAGTTTCGCCTATTACCACTAGGCTTTTTTGTTATTATTATTCTATCGGGTCAAAATGCTCTCACCATATAATCATACTCAACCAGAACAAATGCAATATTGCATTTGATTGGCTTTGGAAGTATTATTCCACTTTGTACGATTGGATATAGCTCACTTCTTAAAAATAATTTATCCTGAGATCTGTGTGCAAAGGTTTTCCACATCTTTCCGAAAACTGGCTTCATTATTTCGCAGGCTATGTTACCAGGCTGTTTTTCTTTGTTGTAGTATAAGCACACACAAACCGTGCATGCATACGTGTGTATGCATACCACCACACAAACACATCACTGGCACTATATGTAGTTTGACATATGATTTATATTATACTAGCAAGATTTTAAAGCAGATTTCAAATTTATTACAAGCCCCAGCATTGCAGCTGATATACATGGATTCATCCCACCGTTTAACTGAAGTACCCAAGATTGGACTGTAGCAGCTTGAGGCTTCCTTCCTCTGTTGTCAATGGAGAAAGGCAGGCACACCCAGAGACGCGCTTCTCTGCAGGTACTTGCCTTTCTTCACTGGCTATAGAGCAAGTCTAGAGCAAATCTACTCCTAATTTAGAATAAATGACTGAAGCAGACTGCAAGGAATCCTTGCCAAAACGTGCAAAGAAGTGCCTTATCTTCTGCTGTCACCTATAGACTCTGGGCTGAAAAAGATCTTTCAGTTTAGGATCTAAAATACCTCATATAGATAATTGTGTGTGAAGTGTTACGCAGAAGAAAACCAAACAAAGCACAGGCTTGATCTTTTTTAATGTTAGTTGTCTAAAAGTCAGATGTCTAGTCGGTACTGGTCGTCTTGTTTTACTCCATAGTCCACTCATTTAACTCATTTGTCTTAGAATTAGATGAAATATGCTGAGGAGGAGGATCCTGAGACAAATGTATGGTAGGTGAGATATGACGAGCGGGGGTCCATTCATTGCAAAACAAATTTAGACGCCTAAATTAGGAGAGGTGACCTTTGGATTAGGATTTTAGGTGCTTAGGATACCTTTTAGACAGCTAAAGCAGAGTGAAATCAAATGAAATTTTTGCTAAGGGATTTGTGTGACAACATGCAGAGAAGGAGGCATTTGCAGATTTAGGGTAAAAAAAATAGTTCTGCTGTTGCCTGGTAAAATCCTGACAACCCCCTGCCTTGTTGCATTAGGTTAAATGGGAAGAACAAAGAACATCTTGAAGAAGCCTTAATCTCGCACCATATAGAGTACCAGGCAACAGACTGTGGAAGAGAGAAAGGTGTTATTCCTTAAGTAGTATTAGAGAGGCTGGCTATAAAAATGACTTTTCCTCATGCCCCTATCTGGGCACAGGGGAATTAGTAATAGACATTTTCACTTTAACTTCTCCCTCCCGATCCACCTTAGGAAACAGCAGTAGTTTTGTGTATACATTTCAATATCCAAGAGTGTGTCAGGTTTGTCTTGTTTATCTCTTTCTCAGCACAGCTGATGGAAACTCATTTTCATACAACTATGTTGTCTCATGTTTTATTCCATCATAAAAGCAAATTCAAAAAAGCTCTAGTGTGATTAAAATAACTAATCTTCATTCATTCTGAAGACCTTTCCTCTGATTTTTTTTAGTTAAGACTAATTGCGATGCCTGATGTTATACTTCTTGTAAGGGTGAACTTCTGTCCCAAGCAGATTCTTTTAACTGGACTTTGTACAGATTTATAATTACATTTATAGTTTAGGCTCTTAGAATGCACCATTTGCTTGAAGAATATGAACATTACTTTCAGATCTTTTAATTTAGAGCATCTGTTGTTAAAGGAGCTGAAAGTTCCTTTACTCATTAAGTAAAAATTCTCAACAGGTAGTATTAAAAACAGTATCTTGCTGTCCAGAAAGACACAGTAAGAGAAAACAAAAATCAAATGCTAAGGTTAGCCATAAGATAAACTAACTGGTGACATGCTCTATTGTAAGCTGAAGCTCTGTCAGATTGTCAAGAGGAATTAGTTCTTAAGCAAGGTATTTATAGGAACATAAGACTGGAAGGCACCACCAGGGTCACAGAATCATTATCATAGAAGAGAATTTGTTAAAGAACATTCCCACATGATCCTATGAAAATTTTCCCTCTAGCTTCTCTGAAACTCCCTGCCGGTCCATTTTTACTGTAAAGCTGGCATTCAGCTTTTTCTGACTATAGGATAAAGATTTACTGACCAGACACTGAAGCAATTTAATACCTCTAGGTGCATTGGTTCACCCTGACCTACATCCTAGTTCTAGTTTGTGACTGACTGAGCAAAGAAAGGTGAATACTCATTCCTCCTTTCTGAAAATCAAGAAACATATCAGAAAGAATAAAAATCCTTCCTGGGTATTGCAGCTAATCAAGAAATGCCTTGCAGTAGGATAAATACAACATAAATACAGCACAGATACACATTTGATGGACATAGTTTAAGAGCTGAGAGCAAGGGCTGCTCTGCTGTCCTTATCTCCTATAATGGGGCTTTCAAGACTTTCAAGCAGCTGGTGTCCAGATAATTTAGAGATTTGCAGGCAGAACTGCGTACAGAAGTGAAGAGGAATCTATTGCAAAGGCCTGAGCAACTGAGGCCTGCGGTGATTCATCCTACTCACAAGGCAGGCAGCTGTTTTCAGCAGAATCGGCAGCTTTTGGGTGGACTTACTGGGCTGGTATCCTTCCTCCCGCAAAGCTATTAAAGTGAGTGGAATTACATACGGGATGAACTTGGCTCTTTAGGTGCGGGAGAAACCATTTCCAGTACTGACATATGGATATTAGCACTTCTTTATGCAGGGCTTACGGACAGGCTTCAGGAATGTTTACAAGGTGGGAAGGACAATGAAAGAACATGTAAAATCATTTCACCCTGATTCATCTTTGGAAGGAACTCTGCATGTGGATCACTCTCTTTCCAGTTGGCTGTGTCTGCCAGAACCCTTTCTTCCAGTTCTGAACCTCATAGCCCTCCTACACCAAGGAATTTGGGCTCTGTCCAACGGCGGGCTGGGAAGAACGTATACATTTCCTCCACACTCCCACATGCTTCTCGTCTTGAGGACTAAGGATAACGCTGCTGAAAAGTGCATGTGAACCACGTAAAAAGATCTGAAGAGCTGGTATGAAATAGGGCTCTGGCAAATCCTCTCGTTATCCATACATACTGTGGGCATTGCCCTGAGTCTAGGAACCAAAGCCCCCATTTCTTTCCTGGAAACCAAAGGATGGCAACTGTACCCCACCTGCAGAAGAACTTTAAGGAAACCAAGCCATTCGCTCTCATCAGCCACTGTGCCTCTACCCAAGGAGCTAATGTATCTCCTGAGTCCATTTAAATTAAAATGATAAACTGAGCCAAGCACTGTATTTGTATACCCAGTGGGCCAACTGCCTTTCAAGGCTGCAGAATTTGAAGAGCGAGAGCGGAGTTACGCAGCTAGTCGAACCAACACCTTCCTTTCACGGATGCAACAGCGCAAACCATCCATTTGTTGGACAGCAGCCACTGGAGGAGCCGACCATAACGTAACACTGCTTCCTAGGTGCGCCTCCTTTAACACTTATTTGCTGCTTTTGTCATGGGTTCTCTGCATTCCAGAAGGCTGCTGTAGTGGTGAGGAGGTGTTATCTAAACTTATTTTATGCCGTCCCGCTTTATAAACGTGGGGCTTTAGCCATTTCTGTAATGCGATATCGTATATACAAGAATAGGGTGTGGGAAGCTCCCGGCTGTTAGTGATACAAAGGTACAGTGTCAGTCCTCGATCAAAAGTGAGTTTGGCTTTGACATACAGGTGCAAACTGTTTCACTTCACATCATAGCAGAATGTGGCCAGACATTCTCAGAATTTCGTCACAATTAGTCTCAGTGCGTGAGGCATAGAAAACATCTGGATCTGTGGGAACAACTGCAAACGGGTATTCTCTTCTAGCATTCATATCTTTCTGCTGCTCCTTCAGTTAATGATTTTCTGCTAATGCATCTTCAGATACTGATGCCAATATACATGTTCAGAAGAGAGGGGTAACTGCTTGGTTTGAATCTTGGAAATGAAATATCAAGATTGAAACCAGCATGAAAGTGCTTAATTAATTTAATTGTACGTATGCTTAAATAGATTACAGAAACTGGGTAACAAGAGGTGATATTTCTGAAACAGCACTGAGGAGCTTGTGATTGGTGTGATCACGTGTGAGTTAGGGCTCAGAGCTTTTACGTCTCGTTTTGCCACTGACACCTGAATAAACTTGGCTATATCGTTAGCCTCTTTTTATACAAATCGTCCCTTAAATGACATTAATCATTACAGTCTTTACACAGTCCTTCCTGAAACTTAATTTATTAATGTTCATGAAACAAACCTTTGAGATGCATACAGTGTAAGTAGCAGCAAGAATGTAATATTCACTTTACACTAAAAGCAACAGAAGTTGGAACCCAGAAGAGAAACACATCTTGCAGATGGCAGCAGTGGCACCCTAGAATTCCCCCTGAATATATTTATACATTTTCATAACCCCTTGTTCTATCTTGATAGTCTCAAGTTCTACGGCTCCTTTCTTGGAGGTATTTTATATCCACTTTCAAGCAGCATGTAGGGACTATGGAATTTTGTTCAGCTTGATATGAAGAACCTGTATAGCATCTCTTCTTTTCTATTGTTGCTTTTTTTACCTCCAGATGTTCAACTGCCTATGAGAGTACTCAAGGAAGCATAGTTATGCTGTATTCCAATACTGAATCAGTTTAATTGAAAAAAATAACGTGATGTGTACAGTAAGGGAATTTTAAATTAACTCCCTAGCATATTCATGGTTAAATACAATGGTTTTGCTTTCTAGTAGGATATAACACAGTGCTCCTAAATGATTCTTACTAAAAAAATAGTGAACTTAATACTCATACCAGCATATAGCAGGGACCCAAGCGCACATCACAGAGTATACCACGTACCAGAAAGGGCAGCAGGCTGCACCGTCACCCACTGCAGCCCGATCCCCGTCACTTTGTTCGTTCAGCAATGGTGAAGTTCTTACGCTCATGGAAACGTGCACTAGCAAGAACAACCTGATTTTATGCAGTAACTTGTCAGGCCTGATTGATGCTTAGGACTAGCTGGAGTTACATGGCAGTAAACTCTCTTCTGAGCTAAGCACACCTATGCACATATAGACACAGTGGAAGCTTATCGCAAAGCTCCTGGCGCTACTGCCACTGCCTTTGTTGTTCTGCTAACATCGCACACAACTATGCCGATAAATAGCCAGACAAGACAGATGTAAATTTGATGGGTGAAGTATTGTTTTCTCTAATAATCTAGATAGAAATGTTAAATTTTCCTCCGCATTTATCACACAGTTTTCCAGCACGTATTGGCAATAGGCTCACCCACCCTTCTAAATGGCTGTAAACGGCTGTCAGGTTCACAGCATCTGGTGAATCCAAGCCTTTGTGCGCTGGTATTATTGAAAGCAGGTCTGCTACCTGCTGCTTTTTAACCTTAAAGATTTAAGCATGGACAAGAGTCTATTCCTTCTAGTTCAGGAGGTTCCTGAGCTGCAGAAAGCTTGAGGGGCTGTACTGGAAGAAGTTTTATCAGGTGCTTCTCCTGTGCCTATGCTTTTCCCCCAAATATACTCTATTAGCCACTCAGAAAGAGGTTGGGCTAAATAGCTCTCTGCTCTGGCTGAAGAGGGCTTTTCTTACGGACTCCCTTTGTTCTTAGTTATTGCAGCAGCCTTTGGGCCTGATTCTATAAAACACTAACCCGGGGCAACCTCCCCCCAGTGATATCAGGGCAGACAGTTAAGCAATTAACACACAACTCTTTGCAGCGCTCAGCAGACGGTCGATAGCCATGCAGGCCTTGGTTCTTATGGAGAAAGACTTTTACAAGGAAATCTCATTTCTCCCTGCAGCAGCAGTAAATACCCTGGAAGTGCAGCAGGCAATTGGCTTTAAAGGTGAAGAGGCAATCCCACCCAGGCTGCCCGCTGCCCGGCAGCTTTCGGCCGACCTTCGCTCTAAGGTGAGCGTAGCCTGCGGGGTGCGGGGTGGCAAACACCCATCAGCTCTGGGGTTTGGCTGGAGCGTGCCTATGCTTTGGTGTGAGGCCCCTGATTTGCTCTTGCTTCTAAAAAGACACCTCAAGTGGTGTCCCTGGTTGGGACTTGGCTAAAGCATTTGGGTAAGCTACTCCAGTAGTAAGCTAGAGAAGTTGTCTGGGCCAGTCTGGAGGAAGTCTCATAACTGCTGCAGTGCTCATGGAAACAGAAACTCACGGACCGCACGATACTGCTCCGGGAGTATTCACCAGATCAGGAAAGGCGAGGAAATATCTGTGTGGGACAAATTAAAAGGGCTTCTCCATTTCTTACTTGTCTAAAAGTGTACATTTATATGCTGAAAAGGAACTTGTTTTGCTGTTCCTGAGGTGTTCCTTGTACCTCTGAATTGAGATACTCAGCTGAAAGGGCTTGACTCAGAGCATATTGCTGTATTTCACTGATGGCTGCAGCTCTTTGCTTTTCCTGAAGTTTGTAGAACCAATAAATTGGGAATCAGACCATGGCTTGTGATTTGCAACTCTAATAAAGCCTGGTGGCCATTGTACACAACTTTGCTCTGTGGCCGTGGTTATTTGGTGACCGCTTCCAGCTTATGATTGTTAATGGATGTTTTCAAGTACACCAATGGCACTTTGTTTTCTAAAGAACCATTTGCATTCTCAAAACGATCAACAAATCCTTTCATTTAAATAAAAATCTAGCCCAAGTTTGTCACAGGACATAAAATCCCATGTCATATTTGTATTACTAAGGTACTGCATCTAACAGTGTTCCTGGTCTAGCTAATAGAAGATCAGGTTAATCCTTAATATCTGCCATGCTTTTCTTGCAGCATAGTAATATTCTTAACATAAAAATTGTAATGTTATTTCATTACTAGAATATGGGTATAACATTTGGAGCAATTGTAAAAGCATTTTTCCTTTTGTTTTCTTTCCCAGAAGAGTATTGGCATATTGGGGAGGTGGAATTAAAATGTAAGTGTTAATTGAAACTATGCTTAATTTGTTTCAGCAGTGTGATGTGCATTAAATATAGTTCTTGAGAGAGCATTGAATTTTATATTTACGAAATTAATAAATGTATATATTGTGTAGTTCTAGTGCTTGGAGTTATGTGGAAGATACCTGCTCACCCATTTTGAAAATAGGAGGGAAATAAAATGGAAAAAAAATGATTGGAGACGATGGAAGACTTCCAGTAACTCAGCTTTGGAACAGACATAGGATTCTGGCTGGAGATGAAATATGTTCTCACTTCCAGCCATGGGAGTCTCATTTTTTCGTGGCTTTCTATAATGCCAGTACTTAAATTAAAAATTATTCTTTGAGATCTAGTGAAAGCAAGCTTGTTGGTGTTGGCTACCAGAATCTGTAATATGGTCTCTCTTTCCCATTAACACTGACTTGTCCTTCTTCACCTTAAATCCTACATGGTGTTCTTACTTTGATGGTGCAGTCCATTTTTGTGGAATGCTTTTTGAACAGAAGCTTTTCAATAGATAAGTTTACAGTCCCAAAGAGTATTCAGATGCTCTGTTGCATTATTGCATGCATTTAGTTTTCAGTTTCCAGTTGCACGCACGTAAAACACCTATACATTTCTCTGTCAAAACCATCTTGCAATTCTTGAGTAGTGTCTGGTTTTATCTGTTGCCCTAGTTTATTTGGGTCTTTCGTAAAGATAGCAAAACTGTGTTTTCTTCTAAAGTCCCACCATTTGCTTGACTCTTTTTTTTTTTCTTTTCTTTTTATGTCTTTCTCCACTCTACGCAAAATAACCTTTGCAGGATGATTTTCTTCTAAAGATGACTGATCATCCACTCAGGCAGTTTTCCAGATTTCCTGAGTATGGAAGTTTGTTAGTTCCCATGGGTGGAAAATTTGTTTTGGATTCTACAGTGTGAAAGACTAGGTATTACCTGGATGTTACATGGTTTTATTTGGTTTCCGTAACTTAAGTCTTGTACTGCTCTTGCCTTTATTAGCATGTCTGTAACCATCAGGTTTCAATAGCATGTGACTGTGGTCTGTCTGCACATTCATGTACTCGTCACAAAGCAACTGAACAAACTTGCCATCCCCAGGTGAACCGGTCAGAGGTAGTTACAGTAAGCAGGAACTTGTTTTGCTTCAATGCGTCTTTTTGGTTGTTAAGCACTTAGATAATGCCTAATAATTTTTAAAGTACCTGCTAAGCGCTTATGCAAATGTGACCCTTTTACTCTTTCAAGTTAGGCAAAAAAACCCTGAAGTACATCCTTCTGTGGTACTATTGAAAATCTGGCCATTGCTTTTAAATTGCCCCCGTGGTGCATTTTTAGCGCTAGTTATAGATGCGCTAAATATAGACCAGAGCAAAAGATTCTGGAAAGTCTCTGACACTGACTTAATGGGAGGTTTGAATGCTTGCATCTAAAAATCAGGCTGGTCAGTTAAGCTTCTCAGATAGGTGGATAGATAGATTGCTTCAGGCAGCCAAGTTTGAAGAGCTTGCCCTACTTCTCTCCTTTTGGAAACACCAGCATAAAAGTGACCTGTGTGAGGTGGCTGAATGCGTCACTGCTTCAGAGCTGTATACTGCTCAATATGCAAACTGGTGGTGTGGTTGTTACAAGGATTTCTTTTAAATATCTGGTGCAATATGAACGGGATAGGTGTTTTCTTATACAGTGGTCAGGTGCGATCCGTGACTATTGCTGCTGGTGGGAATAGTCGCGTTCAAAGGAGCAAACGAAGGAAGGTGGTGCTGCTTGCCACGCCGACCAGCTGCAGATGGGGAAGCACCCGCAATAGCTTTTCATCCCTCTCTTGCTTGCATTTAATTCGGGGGTCACTGAGGGGTTTTGGCTTGTAAATCAACTGCTCTGCAGACTGCTATCGCTACCTGACTCTCTTTCAGTTAGTGGCATAAAAGTCACTGCCTGGCCACTTGCGTTACCTTACCAGAATCTTGTGTTGGTGTTTCTACAACTCGTACACCTACAGAGTAGGTACGGATACCTACTCTAATGCTCAGTAGCAGCCTCGCGTAATAAAACACCAAAGCAGTATGTTTACATGGGAAACGGTGCTACGTGGAAAGGAAAACCGCGGATAATTGTGAACTCTTCTAAAAGAAAGCAAGTAGGATTAATCACCAGACAACAGAGAGCCCTGTGATTGTCATAACTATAATTTTTATGATCATAACTAAACTTATTGAAATTGCAGTAAAATATACTAAACTCACTTTGATGATTTTTTTTTTTTCTTTCCTCCCTCCTCCTGGTTACAACAGTTACTTGCTATCTGCTCTGGGCTACATGTTTGTCTTAAAAAACTTTTGTTTCAAGATGCATTTAAGAGACTTGGGCATAAAAATGTCATCCATGGTTCTACTTGTCCAAAAGAAAAAAAAAGTTTACATAAAATGACAATGGTGCTGCATCTGCATGCCTTTCATGTTACTCAAAAGTTTTTGGTGGGCTTGTTTTTATAATTAACTTGGTCTGAAGATCTGAGTTGTTTCTGAAATTATATTTTGGGGAGAGTCAGGAGAGTGGATTAAAGCTTATCAGGTTTCTGTGGTAGCTTAATCTAAGTCAACTGATAGCTATAAAGTAGATAAAAATTAAAACAGTGAGAATGAAACTTTATATTGAGCAGGGCAACTCGGGAAAAGCCCAGTCCTAATCAAATAAATACTGAGGTGGGTTGCTTACACCAAGGAAGGATTACAAAAATTGCCCAGAACTTCCAGCAAAGCAACTTTTGTGGAAACCAAGAGTAACATCCTGCACTGTTTACTGCAAGGTAACCTGGCAGCCAAATGCACAGACACAATTTGCGTGATTCACATCTTGGACATCTCTTCTGTCTGTTCTCTTAAGATCCCTGGCACAAGAAAGGAATAGGGAATGAATACTCATACATACTTTCTTTCTGTTGGCTTGCTTGCCCCACAACAGAGAAAATAATCTGTGGGGAAGTTGGTGGTGTGTTCCTGCAGGAAGACCCTTAGGAGAAGGGTGACTAAGGCGGCTACTGCTCACCATTGCTAACATGGAGGATGCTTGTGCACCATGCAACTAAATATTTCCTGCATCTGTAGGGACGAGGAAGAGTTATACTGCTGAACTACTGAACTCCTTAGGGGACGACTTGTCTGCAGAGATAAATTACTGTTCTAAACAGTAGTAAGAATTAAAATCAGTAGACTTCATTTTCACTGGTGTAATGGGAACTCAGAGGGTCTTTCTCTATTATTTTTTTTTTTACTTACAAAGCAGCAAAAAGAAATTTAAAAAAAAAATCACAAAATAGGACACTGCACAAACATAGAAAATAAGCATATATATTTTACCCCTTCCTGCCCCCCGGGGTGTCCCCCCAGTGGCATGTGTCAAGGCATTTCCAAAGCTAGGCTTTAGAGTGTTTCTGAACTCTATTGTACATTAGTCTCTGCACCCATAAATTGACTCTAGGGTCATCCAGGGGATAATTTAGCTTTAAATACAGGGTTGCACTAAATGTCTGTTGGCCCTCACTCATCCATTTGAATTGGCAGAAGTCCAGCTGGAATAGAGGAGAGGAGCTGTTTAAGGGACCCGTTCTTCATGACGTTACATTATCATATCTCTTGTCTTGTACTTCCTGAAGAAAAGGCTAGAATGGGATCGGTGTAACGGAGCAGATCTCCTTCAGTGGTGGGGAAGTGGATACTGGCTTTATGTTAGGATGTTGTGTGTAGGGTAGAGTATGGCCCAGACCCTGGTGGAGAATATAGATGCAAAGAAAATAGTAATTTTTTTGAAGGCTGCTCAGTCACACGTAACGCTTATAGTCAAACTGTTGTGTCAGTTTATTTTTATGAGTCATTTAGAGGAAACATATACTTATCTCCAGTTTAAAGATATGAAGGAGAAAGTAATTTGCTAACAACTGTTTCGGGTTATTTGCACGGACAAGATAAGAAATAAAGAGTAATTGTATTTTGACCCATAAATAACTCCAACTTTCAGATGTCTCTTGTACTCTCTGAATCTGTAAAGGAATTTTGTTATGGGCAGAATAATGATTATTTTTTTGTAATCTGTCTGTAAGATGAATAGGACACCTACTTTTATCAGGTTTCAGAGTGAGTAAAAAAAATTTTCAGAATGTTTGCCAGTTAAGTTATCTTGTGTGGCAGAATCTAACTCTGCAAAGACTCCAGTTTGAATGTTTTAGGGTTTTTAAACGTACATATAGACAAAAATGTGTATATTTGCTCATTCTTTTATTTAATCAAAGGGAAAAATTGTGTTCATGAAGGCTCAGGGCTTGACTTTTTTTTTTTTTTTTTTTTAAATTCTAGATTCCAGTGGTTCAGGCATCTGTATAACAGGCTTGGCTGTGCTATACTGCAGAGAAACCTTCCTCTTTGACCTACTGGGTGTTTCTCTTCTGAGGGAGGAAAGGAATTCTTTCCATGTTAAAAGAGTTCAGTCTCCTCCCGTCACTGATTGCCTCTGTTGCTTAGTTGAGCCCAATTATATGCAATGGCTTTTCAAGGGTTCAGCTGTGAAGAAGGCGTGTGTGCAAATGATATCAATAAAATAACAGGATTTGCATACACAGGAGCAGCACACATGCTACTGCTTTGAAGATTTACTGTGTAAGGTACACTTACTGTTCGGTAGGACATCTGTTGACACTGCCACTTTTGTACTCCTCCAGCTTCGTTTTCCTGCCTACCATAGGCACAGGCAAAAGAAAATAGCAGTGCTAACGGTTTATGCGGGAGTAATAATAGCCCTTAACAGAAGAAGAGTAATTACCTTTGTCTGGTTTCTCCCTGCTCTAAAATCTAATAAAATAGAGACCAGTGGCTACGTAACTGATGCATACAGAAGTCCTGTTGCTTTCACTAAATCTGAGGCTAGTTATGTAAAACGTCCTCCGCTCACAAGCTGAACTCGCGTCTTAATTTTGAAAAAAATCCATTACTGATGGGGAGATTTGCTGAGCACATTTGACAGCTTTCAAGCTAGCGGTATTTGGCAAGGCCTTTTAAAGTTATAGGAGATTTATAGCTAAAGAGATTACATAGCAGTGGGTTCAGATCCAATCCCTTTCCCCCAGCTCCTGCACTGGGTAACAATGACAGGAGCTGTCTGTATACCAGAAGGAACAGTTTAAGAGGGGTGGCTGCATTTGGCAATAGAAGCCCCCGTTAGCAGCCGGAAGCATTGGTGCTGAAAAGCAATCGCTGGTGTCAAGAACTTTCCTAGCTAAGCACTGCAGCTGGTGGCAATAAATAGCATTCTAATAAAGGAGGATGTTCAACCCATGACATAAGCGAATACTGTTTCAACCACAAAAAGTAATTTATGGTGCTGCATATGTCTGAAATGGATTTTTTCCGATACATTTTAAAATAAAAATGCTAGGATTTCAATGGAGGGAAATATCTGCATTTTAAATCAAAATGAAATTGAAAGATCAATGAAAAGTGTACTGCTTTTTTAAGTACGCAATGATACATAACATCTTAAGGATGTGCACTGTCACAAAGCACAATTACCTCCATTCCTAAAAATGAAACATGCTGTTTTCTGACTGTGAATGTTCTCTATATTGCATCAAACCTAATAACTTCCCATGCCAGTGATAATCCCCCCCAACATTTAGACAGAACCATCATCATCTTCTCTCATAAGAATGCCAAAATGATCACGCAGAAAGTAGCAAATAACAATATGCTCGGATTGCATAAACATAATGATTCCTGAAAAAAATCAGCTCCAGCCTCAATGAAGAGCAAAAAAAGAGGAGTGGATAATAAAGTCATTAGGCTCATTGGACCTGTTAACTTATTGGGTCCACTACAGTAAACAAGTTATTAGTTTTGACATAAACAGTGGTTTATTTGAACATATACTGCTGCTCTTTGTTATCCATTCTGTTTATGCCACGTGTGATTTCTCTTACATAATTAGTCTGAAACATAGCAATGTTACATACCGTATCATCTCCCACTGGGATGAGCAGTGTGGATGTGGTACCAGGAGAAACTGTCCTTTGAGTTTATTTCTGCTGGCTGGTTTGGGAGTTTTTTGGGTGCATGGAAGAGAGCAGAAGTTTTATTCTTAGCTGAGCACAGGCTGTCAAATTAACTGAATGGATGGGTTGTTCTGAAAGGCATTTTATACAGGAGTTTGTTTTGAATCACGAGGGCTGTATGTGCAAGCACGTAAAATGAGTAACTGGTTAAGTGTTGCTCAAGATCAAAATCCTTTGTACTGGAATGCGAAGCATAGTATACACATTTGAAATTCCTTAAGGAAATACACCCTTTGTATTATTTTTTACATGTGTTTATTCATTCTCTAGTTTTGCTTTGGGAATAAACAGGCCCGCCTGTTTAAGAGATGGCTGATACCCATTTATTAAGGGCACAGCTCTGTACTCAAGCTGATTCCCGCCCCTGCCTCTTCTCCCTCCCCCCGTAGATGGTTTCTGCTGTCATCTAGGAGTTAAAGAGCCAGATTCTCAGCTGGTGTACATCAGCACTGCTATCCAGAAATAAATAGGCATAACTTCACTGGAGTCACTGAAACCTAAGCTCAGACTCGTGGGTTTTGCTGTCCTTGAGTGCAGTGCTTTAAGGCTTATGATACACACTTCTGTGATACTTTGTTATGGTATAAACAAACACCATGCTTCTGATTCGAATTATAATCTCATTCACCCAGAAACCAACAGAGCTCTGCTTATTTTTCCCAGCTGAGAGGATAGCCCAAAGGCTTTTCATATTGTATGATAAAGTCACGGGCTGTGATTCCAACCACTACCGCCCTCCCCTCCCCCCCCCAAAAAAAGGAGGCAACCCCACTACTGCTGGTGCAATTACTTAGATGTGAAACAGTTGTTCAGAGAGTTTTGGATTCAAATCAGTGCCACGATGTTTATTCTGTAGTGAAGTGATGTGTCTGCTAAGGCTTTAGTCAGTTCAGAAAGAAAGCAAGAGTCTGAATTTAGGTATTGGTATGAAGAGTTGGGCAGAAATTTTGGAGTAATTAAAGGATGGAACACCTACCAAAAATGTTGAATTGAATGTTTCCTGTAAACTGTGTATGCAGCCACGACACTCTTTGATTCTGAGTCACATTTAAACTCGGGATGGAATCCAGCTGCAAAGCCTGGATCTAGATCTGAATTTCCACGAGTTCAAGGTTGTTGTGATCAGTGGAGTTTATTTGGTTCCGCATCTAATTTAAATGCAGAACTTTTAAGGTAACTTCAATCAGATGTTCTTGGGATCCACTGGAATAATAGCACAATAAAAGCTGAAATTAAACATATCTGGTATTGTGTAGGGATATTATTAATATTCCAGTTTAAGGTTAAAATAGTCCTCTCATGCAGTCAGCTTACGTTAATAAATTAAAGCAGGGGAGTTTGCAAATGATTTAAAATCATGGCTTACACATTTTTCCAAAGCAAAAGAAAAGAAGCACAGAAAGTTCATCTGAATTCTCAAGGCAGTGCATGTGGTGAACATTAGTTTTCTCTTTCTTCATTTTTTTTTTTTTTTTTTTTTTTTGTTTAGGGTTGGTTATTCTTTTTTTTTTTTTCCAAAAATATTGTACTGGTAACTGAAGATATCTTCCACATGTGTACAACATCAGAGATAGCAACACCAATGATAAAAGGACCTTCTTTAGGTGCGGTGCATAGTAGCAAGGCAACGTAACTGTTTATGTATTCAGATCTCCACAGCAGTATGTTCTTCCAAAACTGCAAATCACTTCAAATGAAGGAACATGGCCTGGCAAGAACTGCGAACCGGAGGAAGAGAAGAATGCAGTATTTACTTAAAATCAAAACAAAACCTGAAACAAAGACCCCGGTTCTTGCTTCTAAGTTTAACCTGTAATATGTCATTCAATATGCCGTCTTGATAAAAATCAGCTATAGGAATGGGATAGCTATCAGCTGTCACAATTTTTGTCAACAAGAAACCAAAAAAATCAATGATCCCCTTATTCTCCTTTGTTACCTGTTTTCTTCAGTTCAGCCAGGTTAGTGGTTATCTAGGGAATGTCAGCAATGATAATTCTGACAGAAACTCTGCCTCATGTTTTTGGCTGATGAGATGGCGTTTGATAAGGAACTGCTGGGTAAAGGGGAGAAAGCTGAGAAGGGACCAGCTGTCCAAAGGCTGCCTAGAGGACTGAGGTGTGCGAGTGCTGGTTCCTCTCGGCACCGCTGGAACACCCTGCCCGACTCTGTGGGCTCGCCTCGCGTTGCCTGGCGGCACAGCTTGCAGGCTATGGACGGGAGGCTATCCCCTGCCCGGAGAAGGTCTTCAGTGCCCTGGGAAAGCAGCTTTACTCGGGGCAGAGAAATGGGGAAACAGAACAATTTCTAGAGCGATGAGAGCCCACCTGTGGAAGTACTCCAGGGCTCTCTTAATACTTTCAAAGTGAGCAGGATGGCTACAGCTTCTGCATGCTCTGATTTTTAGGCAGCACCTCAGCTGGGGGAGGGTGGCTGCTGAAGGACACTTGGGAGGTTCAGCTGTCTATACCAGCTAAGTGCGGTTTACCCAGTATAATGTTCTCAGTGAGCTGGCTGTGCTGTTCTGGCTTTTATTAAAGGAAATTCCTCCATTTGGTTATTTTCAGAAGTTTAAATACAGAAGTCAGACTAGATGTGATCTCTGACCAAGCGAGGGTGTCTCCAGGCAGTTGAAGAACGTACTTTTGAGGTTCCGATATACCCTGAACTTGTGTTTGTCCCACTAGAGCTGAAGCACCTGGTACATAGGACTGCAGAATTCCAAACTGATTCCACCTGTGATCTAGTGCCTCTTTGATCATCAATTTTTAAGACTTGAAGCCCATTGCTTTTTTCTCTTCAATCCCTTCTTCTGACTTACAAATTTGCGGGAGGTGACTTAATTGCTTTGCAACACAAAAGCCTGTCACTTGTAGCACTCAGCTCTCCCGATTTCTCCTGTACTGGTAACTTGCTACTGTAGTTGCTCTGGTTTCTGCAATGTTAGACCTCCTTATAGTTGCGTAACAGAGCAAATGGGATCCACAGATTTTTAGAGCCTTTTAAGTGATCACATAATACCCACAGATGCAGCAATGACTTGAGTGGTCTCCTCTCCACTTTCCCCAGTCAAGTTCAAAAATGCCAGCTTTAAGAGCCCAAAAATCAAACAGAAAAAAGCCACGTGAAGCACTCTGGTAGTCTTGTTTTGGTTTTGCTTTTGTTATCTCAAATAAAAGGCATTGAGGTCTCTTAAATGCATATATCAGGTGCTGGCAGCACTGAATCTTTCTTTGTGTATCCTGCTTAAGAGGAGAATGACAGTTGATGGATAAATCTTTCTAAAGAGGTATGAAACAGCCATATTTACTGAACTGGATCTTTTGAAGACTTTTTTTGAAGGCTACGTTTTGCTTACCACTTTTGTGTGAAATTGAACTATGAATCGCTTCTGTTATGTCCTTTTTTCGTCTCCCTCCCAGTAATTTTCTATTTCTTCTTTGCACTTTAGTAGCATGGAATAGGGATCTCAAGCTTTTTGGATAGAAGGCTGTATGCTTAAGAACCCAAACTTCAGAGGACTTGCCAAATCTTACATCAAATACGAAACGCGCAGAAAAAGCATTAAAAATATTTAAACTAAGCGATTAATTTCTTACCATCTGGAAAACCACAAACAGTGACAAAAGCAACTCAGAAACTCATATGCCATTAATAGGCTGACTGCTTCAATACAGAATATTATGCTGCTCATAGCAACAGATAAACGTATAACCAGTCATGACTGGCCTTTCAAACATATCAAAATAGACAATCCTGCACATAATGGGGAATCTCTGTATTATGACTGATGTCCAAGACTTACGATGTTATAAACTATTGGTTATGTTGTTTTGACAATGGAAGAATTAACGAACGAGACAGATTTGCCTGCAGTGATGAACTATATCATAAAGAAACATTAATAAAGATAAAACATTTGGAAATTCTTTATGAAAAATAACATTTTTGCTCTTTTCACAAGGAACAAAAGAAGCCAGAAACATGACAGATTTCATCAAAAGAGCTGTTCACAGATTAAAAGTAGGTCTGATTTTTGTTTTGCTGTGCTAGACTTCACTTCTCAAACCACAGAAGAGTGAGGTGAGTGTTTTCAAGCTTATAGGGCTGTGGGTTGGTTGTTGGTTTGTTTTTTTTTTTGTTTATGTGGTGAATGTCGTCTTCCTGCTAATTCTGTTCTATCATACAAGAATTGTTTGTGTCTAGGTGAGTTCTTCTGTTCAGCCTTCTGGTGTACTCAGAAAATGCCACATAGGATCCACTGTGATCTTAGTTCTGTCTGTTAAACCAGCAAGGCCTACTCATGTAATGAGCTATGGCGATAAATCAGGGAACTGGGGGTGTTCAGCACCATATAGAATTTGCAGCTGACTACATCTCAGTGGATGGTGGCTAGAAAGGTTGAAAGACTGCAAACAAATGCAGAGAACCATAGGAGCTGAGACTCAAGATCCTTTGACTACTGAAGGAAATGGGCTGCTCTATAAAAGGATACTTCTGGCTCCAATGGCTGTCATGGAGAGCTGCTTGATGCAAAACTTGGAATCCCCCATGTCCGAGTACCTAAATGCCTTCACCAGTTTAATTTTCAGAGTGCTTGGCATTTTCTGGATGAACTTTCTTTATGAACTCAGGCTACACTAAATCACTAGTTTATTTACCTCATGGTTTGAACACAAAAATATCTGGCAAGGAATGATAGAGAAATACTGGGTTTAAACGTCAACGTCCCAGAAGGGGGGGAACTTGAAGTGTCTAATTGTATATATTGGGCATCGACTGAAAAGGCATGGCCAGAAGGTTGAAGTAAACATGAACACAAAAGTCCATCTCTAGCTGGTGAAAATTTGATACTAGTGTCAGGGACATTTTTTATCTATCTTTCTCTCATCCTTTTTTTGATGCTACTTTTGTGCTAAGCTTCTCCGGAGTAAGGTTTATAAACCAGTTTAGCTGGGCTGTGCCACTGAAGAAGCCTATAGAAAATGGATGCCCTGTTGAGAGTCAGGGAAAGATAGGTGATTAGATCACTTAAACTCCCCGTTGAGTCTTTCCACTTGTATTGGTTTTATCTGGCAAGGTTTTGGTAGCGGGGGGGGTTACAAGGGTGGCTCCTGTAAGAAGCTGCTGGAAGCTTCCCCTGTGTTCGAGAGAGAGCGAGCCCATACCAGCTGGCTCTAAGATGGACCCGCCACCGGCCAAGGCCGAGCCAATCAGTGATAGTGGTAACGCCTCTGTGATAACATTTTTAAGAAGGAAAAAAAAGTTGGGACGTGGAAAACAGCCACCGGAGAGAGGAGTGAGAACATGTAAGAGAAACAAGCCTGCGGACACCAAGGTCAGTGCAGAAGGAGGGGGAGGAGATGCTCCAGGCGCCGGAGCAGAGATTCCCCTGCAGCCCGTGGGGAAGACCATGGTGAGGCAGGCTGTCCCCCTGCAGCCCAGGGAGGTCCACAGTGGGGCAGATATCCACCTGCAGCCCATGGGGGACCCCACGCCGGAGCAGGTGGGTTCCCGAAGGAGGCTGTGACCCCGTGGGAACCCTGCGCTGGAGCAGGCTCCTGGCAGGACCTGCGGATCTGTGGAGAGAGAAGCCCACGGAGCAGGTTTTCTGGCAGGACTTGTGACCCCGTGGGGGACCCACGCTGGAGCAGTGTGCTCCTGAAGGACTGCACACCGTGGAAAGGACCCATGCTGGAGCAGTTCGTGAAGAACTGCAGCCTGTGGGAAGGACCCACGTTGGAGAAAGTTCGTGGAGGACTGTCTCCCGTGGGAGGGACCCCACGCTGGAGCAGGGGAAGAGTGTGATGAGCCCTCGCCCTGAGGAGGTGAAGCGGCAGAAAATAACATGTGATGACCATAAACCCCGTCCCTGTCCCCCTTGTGCCGCTGGGGGGGCTTGGTGGAGAAATCCGGGAGTGAAGTTGTGCCCGGGAAGAAGGGAGGGGTGGAGGGAAGGTGTTCTGAGATTTGGTTTTATTTCTCATTTACCTTACTCTGGCTGATTTGTAATAAATTGAGCTAATTTTCCCTAAGCTGAGTCTGTTTCGCCCGTGATGGTAATTAGTGAATGATCTCTCCTGTCATTATCTTGACCCGCAAGCTTTTTGTTATATTTTTCTCTCCCCTGTCCAGCTGAGGATGGGGGAGTGATAGAACGGCTTTGGTGGGCACCTGGCGTCCAGCCAGGGTCAACCCATCACACCACTTAATTTCTATAATGTAAAAAATATACACTGGTTACAGAAAAATCTGTTTCATCAGAAACATTAGGTAGCTGGGATGTGAGTAAAGGCTTCTCTATATTGCTAGTGAGATGAAAAGTCAATCTACCTCTCTTCTTTTTGTTAGCTTTTATCTTGGGTCTCTGCTCTTCTAATCTCAAAGATCAGACCCAAAGGGAATTAATTTAGATGCCCAAATTTGGGATACCATTCCTACAGATCCTGGTTCCAGCAGCTCATTTCCCAGGTGTCCGGGGCAAACAAGACCTCAGCTTTCGACCCCAGAATTCCCTGCAAGCCTGCAGTTCTCCTGCTCCCCATGCCCTGGAGCACCTTGGTTGTACCACCATCACCTTGTCGCCTTTTTCAGGCTTTTTTCCTGGCTAGGATCCAGAAGTTAGGGAAACTTCTCTGTAGGGTTTCAACTATATGTTAATCTACAAGCAAACCTACATATGGTGAGTCAATCAATTTCTACTTGAAGTGCAGTGATAGCAACTTTTCAACTTTTTTCTTTATAGAACACATATGGGAGGAGAGTGAGTTGCTGTCCCCCCCTCTTACACAATTGCATTTTGGTAAGTGCATTAATATGTATTTGTTTTTCTCCTTTGTATGAAGGATAGATTTAGATTGACTGAAGACATATCTGAAATAGTACTGTGGTGCTCATTCTTGTTCCCACTTTCTGGCCCATGAAGCTTGAGTTCTTTCTGCATCAGAATGACTGTGACAGATGAGAGCGAAGACTGTTATTTGTGTCCACAGGTTTGGACTCCCACTTGTGTCTTTCCGATCCCAAGAAGGCACTGTAACCACCTGCCTTTCCATGGAGGTGTATTCAGAGAGGGCTCTGTGTGTTCTGTGCTTTGGAAGAATTCTCTATGTCTATTTATTGGAAAAGCATTTGTAGGCACTTAAATTTAAGGCTTTGGATTGTAAGCGGGTGGAGACACTGCTGTGTCCTTAATGAAGACCCCTGCTTCAGGGGAAAAAAAGAATTTGCACACAGTTCTCCCCAGTTTGTTCCTGCTGCAGTAGGTGTGTTGACCTGGAGGTGGCTGTTCAGTGTGGAGATGGCTTCAAATGCACCTTCTGAGGTGGAGAGCTTCTTCAGTGAACGACATGGGGAGCCGAGGCCCCTGAATAAGGATTCCAAATTTCTTTCCTTGACACAGTTAAGCTGCACAACACATGGTAGCAGCACCTGCTTGGTGCTTGTGTGAGCTCAACAGCGTTTCATACTATGCACTTAGCTTTGCAGAGTTGGTAAAACCTGCTTTATGTTCCAGTATGCACGACTGACTAAAGGTCTTTCTGTTGGGGACCACTCCAAATGCTCTGCTAACAGTAAACATCCCACTGGGTTTCTGCCTTACTATCTACTACATCTCCTGCTAAATAGTGGTCTGTATTAAAAAAAAAAGTCAGCGTTATACCTGAATGAATCAGATATACAACTGAGTTGCTTCTCCTTGATTGACAGCATCCATGTAACTGTCTATGTCTATGCTCTTAGATAAAAATAAATAAAAAATACAGCTGCATTTCATTTCAAATTGAAGTCTTTTATAAAGCTGGATAGGGATTTTCAAGAGCATTTGGCAATTGGCTTAACTTAGATTCCTGTGAAATAATTGGTAAGTGATGTCTAGAGGCAATGACTTAAGCTATTGCTGACTGCACTAGAAAAATCCCACTCATGATTTCTCAATTCCTTTCTTGGAAGATATGACAACAAGGTATCTCTTGTAGGTTGTAGTATATAGATTGTCATGCAGTGCTTAGAAACTGTTCTAAGAGCTATGTATAAGGCTTTTTAGAGCTGAGATAAGCCTAAAACTTTTAAGTTGCTAATTTCAGCTGCTAACAGTACTCAATTTTATAGGGCAATAGAAAATAGAAATGTGTGTGCTGACTTATTTGCAAAGTCCTCTTCAGATCCCGTATATAGCAACCTCACTTTGCCTTGCTTTGGAGAAAATTTAGTCTGAGTACACAAGAACAAAAGTACACTGCAAATGTTATGGTTTGTGCAGCATAAGATTGCCTTTGAATGTTATGTGGGAAACGAAACCAACCAACCAAAGAACCCCAACCCCAAACCCAAACAAATGTTAAATCAAAAAAGTAAAACACGGAAGTATAGAAGCACAGCTATACATGGGACTTAGAAACTGATGTACCGTCCGTTATGTTATACTCCAGTGCAGTCTTTGGCAATAAACTTAATTTTCCTGCCTCAGCTTACCCGTGTCGGAGGTGCAGTGGGAGAACTAAAATCTTACAAGTATTGTTAGATTAGTTGTCTCAGAAGAATAGTTCACCAACCCTTACACGATACTAGCAGAACAAATGTTGATGTTCACTGGGACTTCTCAGCATGAGATTTGTATATCTGGAAGAATCCAAGCCTGTTCTGAAGTCAGAGGCAGGTATCTAATCTGAGTTTTTAGTTACTGCTATAGCAGGACTATTTTTAGACTTGTACTGGGCTGCTTTTGTTTGCTGTGATCCCTTCCTGCCTCGTTACCATAGTCTGTCTGCTCCAGTAAACTTCAAAGTTAAATACCTTCCCAGGTGTGTAATGTACTAAGATGCGCACCTGGAGCACCCCACTATTATTAATCCTGCTGCTCACAATTCTGGCAGGCGAGCTGTCCAAGGCAGGTATCTTCTCAAAGTTTCTAGCTTTGTACACAGCTTCACGATGGAAGTTGTTTTCTCTGAGATTACTCTGCATGACTAAATTGTCCTCCAGTCTCCGATGAGGTGACTAGATACTTTGTTTCACACAGAATGGTTTTGTACTTCAAGCTATATAACTTCTGATGAAAGTTTTTAGAAGATTGTCCCAGATGAAATTGCTGTTAGGGCCAAAGCCTCTCTCCCTGCACTGACAACAGAGGTAGCTGAAGTAGGGCATCATACAGGAGTTGTGGACCATGCCAGCGACGTGTTCCTGAGGGTACAGCCAGGAAAGCTTTCTGTAGCCACACAGCTTCAGTTGTATTCCTTAAGACTTAAGCTTTACTTCTCCAAGTAAAAGAGTTGAGCATAAATTCACCATATAAATCCCAGCTCGCTCTCCCTTATTAATCTGGAACCTGAGGAGAGCATTATCTGCGGTGTTTTTTTTTTTTTTTTTTTTTTTTTTTTTTTTTTTTTTTCCTTATTAGCATGCTTGCTGGGCTTTTTGTCTTGCCACCTGATCAGCCAGAGATACACCAGATCCTTTAAAGAGATACCTTATCTTGCAGTTCAGAGGTTTCTGAATTCATTCTGCCTGAGCTATTTCTGTAACAAATCTGCTAATTTCACATGTAGAAAAGTCATACCTAATAGAGTGTTCACTACAGGTTCTGGCAGTCCAGTTCTCGTTTTCCCACTTTACACATTACGCTAGAAGGAGAAGTACTCCTGGCCACCTTTGGTATTAACCACAGCTTTGTAACTCCATTATATTCGGACCGTGCAATCAATGACAGTGTTTTGAATCTGGAGATATCGTGTGAACAGACTTTCTGGTGAAGTTACCAGGCTTCGGTGTCTGCCTTGGCCTCCCAGTGTTCCTGGCATTTTTTTTTTCTTTCTTGAAGTACTTTAATTTTTTTCCTTCTTTCTTGCCTTTGCTATAATTGGGAAATTAAGAGCATTCACCACCCACATACCCAAACAAATAACAGCCAAGCAAAAAAAATCCAAACCCCCAACCAAGCACACTTATAATCCCTCAGTGGCACAGCTGACATTTAAGGCACAAGGGAAGTAAAGCATCATTGTATTGCTATTTCATTATAGCACTATTCATCGGTAGGCTCAAATGTTTGTCTTAACCTCCATCTTGGCAAGTCTAAGTGGTTAGTTCATTGTAAGGAAGAGTGAAATATGGAGATGGGTTGATAAAGTGCATTACAAGACAGTTGCATTTCCCTTCATTCCCTGGTTCAGATCAGCCATACTTCAGCCCATGGAGATGCATCTTGTTTAGCTTTCATATGTTTAGAAATATGGAAGAATGGCTGGTCTGTGTCTTGCATGCAGCCCAGCATCAGCACTCATTCACTTATTTGAAAATTGTTCAGCATTTTCATGATCTGATGAGATTTATGTTTTGAGCTGGTTCAGTGACTCAAGACACATCTTTTAAAACACGAACAAAATAATGTTACAATAGGCTGTATATCAGCCAGTGAACAATTCTGGAACAAATCAGTTACATCTCTGAAAGCTGTGGTGGTTTTTTTTTCTTTTTTTTTGACTGAACTCAGATAGTACTTAATGGTCCCTTTTCACTAAATGAACAATGGCACACAGAGGTAGTTTTATCATCTTAAAGGAAACCTCTTATTTCATGACAAACCTGTGTACGTTCAGGGTGCTCATCTGCCGTACAGCACACGTTGTGCCACTCAGATACATATAAAACTTGCCAATATTCTTGCGGTATCTGTATCACAGTGTTTTTGGCAGAGGTTATATACAAAAAAGAGAAATGTATCATCAGCTCTGTTTTCCTTCTCCAAGCATTGACTTTTATATTGCATCACCTGAGCTTTAATAATTGTAAATCGGCAAATGCATAAATGTTTTTTAAGTCACTGGAGGAGTGCTGATTTACAGCACAGGACAAGACCTGGCTCCACAACGTGAGCAGACAAACTGAATCGAGGGTGTTTCTGACGAAGGTATTATTCCAGTCATGTGGGTGAATGGAACTTTCCAAAGTGAGAACAATGCAGAAAGATTAAACAAACTAGACAATGAAACAATTATTTAAAAATATCTTCATTTTTAGCACATTGGCAAATGGACCGACTGCATCTAGCTAAGTACACGATTCTCACAAGCTGCCTCTCAATCTGGACCCATGGAGCTGAAAGAGAGCACCACAGCGAGGAGGAGAGAGACAGTGAGAAATCAGAGTAAAACTGCAGACGATGGGAACATGTTGTAAAACTGCCTTCAGACCCTAAGCCAGTGTGGTGAACTCCTTGTTCTGCTAAGGTCAGTACTAATCCTATTGCTGATTCAGTGCTGTAGAGCCAGATGCTAAACCCAACTAAAATGATCGAAATAGAGAGTTATAGTTTGGTTCTTCTGTCACTGGACTGCCAAGGCTTGGATCCAGTCCTGGGATTTCACCCTTATGACGGGTCCTTTCCTTTGTTTTCCTCTGTTCCTGATTCACATCAAATACACCTCGCCAAAGAATTCAGGAAAATACTTTTTGATATCTTTGAAGGAAATACGAGGCCAAGAAATCAGAAAATGCTTTTCTGTTTAGCTGTTAGTATTTATAAAACCAGGAAGCCATCACTTACAGGCTTGCTATACAAGGGCTAAACAGACAGAGGAAGTCGTGTTTTAACATTGTTAGTGGATCAGTGGGAAGCACAGTAATGCGTTTGACTGGCCAACAAATTTAAAAGCACAACTTGTGTACATCAGAGTTTTAAGGTATCACTGTTTGAAATATGCTGGCTACTATGCCTCTAAGAACACTTTTTTTTTAAATCCTAGACTAAAAACACATGGAAAGGGAATAGAGGAGATTTAACAAATTGAATCAGATGAGAGAAAACAGTCAAAACTGCATAAAGGAAAGAATAATGGAAAACCTTATTAGTGAAATTGGAAACAAACAAAAAAAGCAAGTATCCTAGATACAACTAGCAGAGTACACTGGGAGAACGAAGTTGCTTTCGATTTAAAAGACGCCTTTTACTGAATGCAATGTAGCAGAAGAAACCTTGTTCCTCTCTCTGGGTATCAGGACACCTGCGTACTGACCCAGCAAGGTGGGGGCTTCTTGAGAGGGTCTTGCAAGGCAGGACTGGGCAAAGCACAGCTGCCATCTAAGTCCCCGGTGACAGTGAGGTTTCCATCTGTTGTCCTTCAGGAGGCTGCAGGTTGTCTCTCTTCAGAAGCAGCCACTAAGCTACAAGAACAACTTTGGCCAGGCTTGGCAGATGAGAGAGGGAGGCTTTTGTTTCTCTTCACGAAGCAATTGGAGCTTTGGACTAGGTATGCGATTCTGAAAGAAGAAACAGACAGAAATAAACAGTGTAGTAGGGAAGAATGTAGAAAAGGGAACAAGAAGCATAGTATAGCAATTTTTTTTGTTAGGAAAATAGAATTAGAACTGAAGTGTTATTAACACATGGAAAAAAAATTTTGAGAAAAAAAGCTTACAGGGCGAGTGCAAAGCAGTTTCCTAGTGAAAGAGCACTGGGAAATGTAAAGCAATCCTGAAATCATTGTTTAAGCACAAGAACTCATTTTTCTACTTGGTACTCACTGTACTGGCACTTGTGCCACAGCATGTGCAGCTGCAAAATGGACATTGTGTCATTGTTAGTAAAAGTCACTTTGACTTTTAAAAAGGATGTCCTAGAAAGTAGGGATGAGACCTTATCACCTTCCCTACTTTGGAAAACCTAGCTTGTTAATGTGACAAGACCTCAGCAGAAGACCACTAAGGCTGAATAAAATATAGTCCCGATGCAAGAAAAAACAGGGCAAATGCTCAGCCATCAGCGTAATACTGCTGAACACAGATGCCAGCAGATCACTCTCTGATCTAACCTAGCGATGCAGTGATGTAGGGCAGGATAAGAAAGAAACCAGCAGCAGACTCAGCCCCTAGCACATCTGGGGCAGAGATGAGGAAGTACGAGAAAAATCCAACCGAGTCTGCTTTCTGAGCCTTCATGACACAGCTCTTACAAACCGATCACTTTGTATATGTAAGTTCTTGTGCCTAAGTGACTGAAGAATGAAGGAAAAAGGTGTGCAGCTGGTAAAATGGAAATGGGGAGACTGCAAATTACACACTAAAGGCTAGCTATAACATGTGATAACATATTTCCCCTCTAAATAGACTCTTCAATGTTACTTTTCCAGGTAACAGGTATCTCATCTGGGACACAATTAAAACTCCCCATTGTTGCTCAAATGTTAGGTACTTCATTTTCTTCTTTGTCCCTTGTTAGTATTAGCTTTGAGTAAGTTATCTCCAGTCAAGAAGCATAAAACAGTTATGCATAGCATTAATGGACAGGATTGTTTCAAGCTAAGTACAGCATGGATTAGATAAATGGGAGACAAAGGTAAATCTATGACACTTATTATCTTGCATTCCTATGACACATCTGCTTGTCATGCCAGAAAATGTTGCTGAATTTCCAGGGGCTGTGGGTTGCTGGAGCACAAACAACTCGTACAACTCTTTCCCTCTTTGGTTGCCTACAGCAAACCTTACAGAAAGCTTGGGGTGAAATGAAGCACAGGAAAACTTGTGTCGACTGGAGCCTCCAACTTTTTGGCAAGTCAGTATGAGCCTATCGGTATAGCTGAGTAATTGGGCTAGTGGTAATAGAATTGTTAAGATAATCAAGCCAACTGTGAGAATCAAGAGTTTGGACCTTCATGGCAAATGTGCACCTAAGCAAAAGAACTTGTTGCTGCTGCATGCTCCATTTAGCAGACTTTTTCTTACTCCGTATTTTGTTTAAGTAAATGTTTATTTCACAAACTGAGCTGTAAGCCACATGTCTCTGACTACGAAGACTAGTGTTAGGAGTTTTATGAGCATATCCTGTGATGGATATATCCCATAAGTGTTATTATTTTACTGGTGACAGCTAACCACCAAACTCATCCATGTAATAGACTTGAAACATTGACCATTTTAACTTACTGACTTCAGTCAGATTACACAGGTACAAAACTCTGTGAATCACACCAAGTATTTAAGTATTTCCAAAGGGTGAGATTAGAATTCAAACTAAACTTAACGGATCACAGAAGTAGTTTTGTATCAGCAAGTTAAAACTCTAAAAATGCACTAGCAAGTAGCATGTGCAAGAAGGAAAAGAATAATAGGATGAAAAAATGATGAATTTGGGCTGAATCTGGATGTGGGCATTATAAAGGGCCCCAGCCTAAATAGAAGCCACCAACTTGTCACTGAGGGAATGTATTTGCAGGGATCTTGTACGTAAGATACTGTGTTTCTGAAACTAGAACAAAGTAACAAAGACAAACTGGAAGAGACAAGTGTAAAGTAACAAATATGATCATAAAGTTCAAAACTTCCTACAAAAAATGTTGGAAGAGTTCATGGTGTTTAGTTAAAGTCAGAAAAAGAAGGCAGCCACTAGATTTATTCTCCCTAGTCATTTATAATTGGATGAGCTGTAACAGGCTTATTACAGCAAAAAAAGATTTAGGTAAGACATTGGAAAATCTTTCTAACTAAATAAAGATGGGTAGTGGAATGGACTCCCATAATCTAAGCATGTCCATCATTGGAGTTTTTTAAGAACAGATTAGACAGACATCTAAGCTGATCTGTACAGACAGTCTTGCCTCAGAGGAAGGATGAAACTGTATGTCTTGAGACCCAACTGTGCCTACACTTTTTTTCATGATCTGTAGCCAGACTATTTTTTGTAAATGTATTTCATCATTTGTATGTAATGCAATGCCAAACACATTAAAATGAGGCTGCTTAAAGTGTGTATGGAAACAAACTGATCAAGCTAATTTTTATGTTTTTCCACTCATTATGGAGCTATCATGCTGAGGCAGAATACAAAATGGAGCGTGGCATGAATGCTCATTATGGAAATCCCCCCGCAAAAAAAGAAAAAGAAAAAAAAAAAATCCAATGTATCCATTTGTAATGGAAAACATTTTCTGGTAATAAAGCTTGCATTTCCACAGTACCCTTCTCCTGGGAGTTTCAAAGTGTTTTCAGAAATGTTCTCAGCACCCCTGAAGTACTTTGTGAGGTGAGACCACATCTGTGCAGCTAGCTTCACATTGGGGACAGAAGCCCCAAAATGTCCAGCTGAAGTTCTAAAACCCACCAGCTCTCAGCAGGGCTGGCTCTGGCCGCCTCCAGGTGCAGCTCATCCCCTCTTCTGTGTCACACTCTCTCAGCATCACCATCGCTTGTCAACTTGCAGAAACGTCTCTGTGCTTTCATCAACCCTTGAATGTGGGATACCATCCTACACGACAGGGATAAGTGTTGAGTTACTGCCCTTTCCTGAAGACCTCTACCAACACACCTATAAAGAGCAAACAAGTTGCAGGGACTTCAGTAAGAGAAAGGGTAGCTGGTATTTATTAATAGCAAAAATAATTACATGTGTATAGTATATATATTTATATATAAATGTACATGTATTTACATAAATGCAACTATAAAAAGAAAACAATTGTATTCCTTTGATCTAGTCTTCTATGTCATCTCTCCTTAGGACAGAGACCCAGGGAGACTTTGTTTGTGTTTGTACAGCATGTTGGTCCAAAGAGGAATCGATCTTGGCAAAAATCTCTCATTGATAGTATTAAATGAATAATATATCACACGTTTTGTGTCTTAATGCTACAGTCATACACTCTGGAAACCTTAATTTGCATAACGTTTGTAACCTTGAATTGGTGCTTGTTTAGGTATTTTCAAAAATAATTATTTAATATTATTGTTGTTTGACCATTTTACATGTCCTGCTTTATGTTAACAATGAATACTTGGGCCGTGCAAATAGTAGCTGCTGTGCAAATGAATACTTCTCCATGTTCGTACTATTTTCATTTGGCAAGTTCTCAGAGGTAAGTACATTATAGTGAATCTGTCTGTTCATAGACAGTCAGCTGGACATCAAGATAAATCTGTTAAATGTCTATTTCAAAAAAAAGCGTTTGCCTGGTATTAGGTGGATTCACTTTCTCTGAACACTTAACTTAGCACTAATATGGCTTGTACTGCCCTTCAACACCGCCCTTTGTGGTATCACTGTTAGAGGCAACAGCAAAAAGTATTTACACAAAATGGGGAAAAAACCTCCAAACTCTCTAATAATGAGAATAACCTTAGCCAAGGATATTTCTCTGAGAATTAATAACTAGCTGGGGTTAATGGTCACTGGCTTCACCTTAGGCCCTCAATTAATCCCTGAACCTCAATTGTTATTACCTAATTGACTTAGTTTCATTTCATTTTAACATTTCAAAGTGATCTTCCTAAAATCACACTGACAGAGTAACATGGTCTCTGTAGATGTGCACTGACATGGTTTCAATATTGTTACTTTGTCTCCCTACACTTGCATTGACGTTTCATTTTGTTTTGACATCGCAGTGCCACATCTATGGATCTGTGCAGATGACATGCGATTGTTCAGATTAGGCGAAAGCCTGTCCAGGAGCGAGGGCAGGCTAACACCTTACACAGGGACACGATGCCAGCTAGAAACTACTAAGCAGAATTATTTTTATCATGGTGAATGATTGTTATCATTGCGAATATGGATGTTTGTGAAGGGAAGAAAGTCAGATAAAATTTCACTTGAAATCTTGCTGGTTTTCTTAAAAACCAGACAAACAAAAACCTTTTCACTTAGATCAGGTTAAAAACCTAGCCTGAAAAACGCACCAGGTAACCTATTTAAAAAGAGGTTTTTTGATATTACCATTTCACGCTTATCTGAGGCTACAAATAAATTATGCAAATCTCATGTGTTCCAATAACATAGTATCAACGCAAGTAGCTGAATACTGTAAGATGCAACTCTAAATCAAGGAATCCTTATAAAAATAGGGCATCAAAATGAAGTCTTTTTATTATGTGGAAAAGTTTTTGAAAAGTCTTTTGAAGCTCTTTGATGCAGCTCTGAAATAATTTTGGTAGATTACTATTGTACGAAACCCATAATTTATAGTAGCTGACCTAAGCTGCTCTTTGTATAACGGCCATATATGAAACAATAGCAGGAAAGTGAAAAACACAAGGGGAACTAAAACTGCTCTGTTTATTATTTAGCTCATAATTACATCTTCCTTATTTAATCTTTTGAATCCTGGCATGTTCTTAATAATACAGGTTCAAATAATATTTACTATACACAGGAGAGTTAGTTTTGAGTAACGCATTTAGACTATCCAAACTTTGTGTAACTTGTGACCTTTCCCTAACCTACGCGAAGTCTATTTTATACAGATCGCACTAGATAGACGGTTTCTCTATAAATGGTGAAGTTGCTGCCAAGCTCCCATTGTTAGCTAGTTCATTTTTCAACAGGCACACTTTAGGTTCCTATCACACCACTGTAAAGAGCAAGCCCTTGAGGTTTCTTCTTTTGTCAACGTAATAAAACGGTTATTTCTGAATAACCTGCAAATCCGCAACAAATGGCCCTTTGTGACTTAGAATAACACGACAGGAGGAATTTTGTGGGGTTTTTTTGCGGGCAGCCTCCTATTTTATTCCATAATATTAAATTAATACTTGAGCAGTATTTGTCTTAACATACTTATAATCTCATCCTTGAAATAATGCATGTTGCTAACAACTGTTATTCTCGCTCAGCATTCACTGCCAAGCTGCAGAAGATCCCTTCAGAAGCTCTCTAAACAGACTACTTCAGCTGAAGTAAAAGGAAGAATTGAGTTCAATTCTGTGTACTTTTTGTTGACCCTTGAGGAGTCGTAATCAACTCTGGTAAATAAGAACAACCTGTAGGAGGTACAAGCTCTTGCCAGAACGACTGTGGTTTGCGAACGGGGAGCAAGCCATCTTTTCCCTTCTGAGCCATGTAGATTTTGGCACGGGAGGAAAGCTAAACCTTTGACTTCAACAGACCTCCCTGCAGAAGTGCTGTGCAAGCAAGGCATGAACTTGCAGAAAGCAAGTCTCCTTAATGAAAGAGACTGCTGTAACAGCTAAATTCCTAATATTGGCTATGCCTATTTTCTAGCAGCACAGATGCACTCTTAACTTAGTCCTTTGTACAACTCTACCCTCAATACAGGAGCGACTATGCTGCACCGGTGCTTTGCTCTGTGGACATTCCCAGCCTGCAGAAATGACCCGTATTTCAAACCAAGAGAATGAAGAAGGGGATCACAACGCTTCTCTGTTACAAAGCAGTGTGGAAATGTGAGGACACTCCGCCTGGTACCTAAAGCTGTTATTTAAATCAGAGTAAGAACAAAATTGCTTGAGACGGTGGGTGGGCCCAAACGCATACAGAACTCGGAACAGCACTCTTCAGACGTAGTATCAGAAACAGAAGCAGACAGTAGAAAACATAGGACAGACTTTTCAAAGGGGAAACAAGGGCAAATGGGAGGATGCTGAATAAATAAATAAAAGTGAAACGGTTAAAAAAGATGGAAAATTAAAAGGGGAGGATTTAAAGGCAAATGGAAAGAGCCAAGAGTAGTCTTCTGAGTAGTCTAGATGGTAGAGAAATCCAAAAGCAAATACCAGCAAAGAATGACTTTTTGAATGAGCGAATATAACAAAACAGGATGAAAATTATTCACTAACTATCAGTACTATTAACGTGATAAAATAGTAATGAGGTAAGCACAGTAAGACATTTGGTCCTGTTTCTTCAGCTTTAGATCAGAGGTTTTATTCTGCTCTGAGCTGGCTTTAGGGAAAGATTATTAAACTCATACTAATCATGTATCCCCAGCATACAGGAATGGTAAACAACTGTTTTCTTTTTATACTAGAGTGTGACCCACCATTGTGCTGTTCCTCCTATACAAGGAAGTTTTACTTCCCTGTTCAACACAATTACATCAATTCCTAAAGCTCAGAACAGGCCTTATTACAGTGCTTGTAAGAGCAGATGCTTGGCAAGTCTATATATGCCAGTGAGAACATCATTCAGTTTTATGCACACTTCTGTTTTCTGGCTTGGCATAATTCATTAGCACACTCTACAGAATACTCCATAAAACTGGATTTGGCTTTAATGTTAAGGTTCTACTGGCTACAGCGTTGTTTAAGAAAACAAAAACAACAAACAACCCACAAACAAATAGTTGTCTCTCCTCTTTAATACTAAAGTTGATGTTTTACATCTGATAAACAGAGAAAATATACAAACAAGGGTTTTTTTCAAGATACATGCAGGAACAACAACGTAGTCTTAATTTTTTCAATGTTCTGCTTTCAGCATTTAAAATAGTGACACAGTGTAATTCATGGGGAGGCAAAATTGTTTGGTAGCATGTAATGAAATTAGTACAGTATGTACACTTTTGTGGCTTATTTCATCCTCATTCTGATACAAAGATTCTTAAAGGAGGCAATATATAAAGATGAGGTCAAAGCTTTGATTAAAGACATCTGTACTGCTTTCCAACCTGTTATGTCACAGCATTAGGTAGAGGAATAAATAAACAAATACAAGCCTAACCTGATTTATCTGTGTGTCCCCACATAAATTTGTTTAATGTAAAAACAAATAAAGCAAAGCTTTGATGGAGGTTGAGCAGAATTTTCAACATCTGTGCAGATAAATTTAATTTATTCAAAAAGAAAAAGCAGCATTAGTGCATCATGTAAAAGCTGATTTAAATGATTTCATACAACAGAAAGCATATGCACTAGCTAAAACAAATTCAGTTTGCCCTTAAAACCCATTTCACTCAGACAACCATTACTTCTGAATTTCCTTCTACGATAATGTTCAGTTATTTCTTCTTTTTCATTCTTTTCTTGATTTTACACATTCCACTAACTGAAACCACAGTTAAAAGTCCCAGGGGCAGCAACACCCTAAACGCAGCTTCTGTGTAGCATCAGGCAGGTACACTTCACAGATTGCTTCTGTGTATCTTTACGGGCAGATCCTTAAAGCTGGTCAGGTAAAATAAGCTAAGTACAACGCCTTAAATAGTTGAACATAAATGAGTTACAGGTGCTTGAGTATTTTTTTAAAAATAAATCTTTCCACTATAACACATTCAAACCCAGGAAAATAATCTCTATGCAACAATAACTCACTGTAGTGGAGCTATACTAGCTTATCTCTGCAGCAAGGGACAGAGTACTAGGAAGGCTACAGATATTTTTTCCTGAAAATTAAAGATTAGTCAAAATGATAAACTCCTGGCTGAAACTTATCAAAAAGTGTTAAAGCGAGAGCTAAAAATTCAAAATAAAAATACTACGTATGCATCTGAAAACTATAGCTGAAAAAAACCTGAATAGGATTAATACGCTTTTAACCTAAGGCAGGACTGTAAAAAGTCTGCATGTGATTTTTGAAATCATACAGGCGCACAAAGTATCACCTCAACTGGAAAAAGATGATGAATATACACTGTAATGTTGTAAAGACCCCTTCCTTATGGAAGAGGTTATCAACTTGTGCTTTAGGGAGGCTGTTATCACACCTTTAATTGTACAACAGAATCCGTACCACTGCTTCTCTGAAAAACTGAACACGGTGAGCATACACGCAAAACTCTTACTGACTTTTAAAAATATTTTGTCCTTTCCTGAATGCCAGTTAGCAAAGAAAAGAGTATTAAAGAGTGTCAAGCCCAATAAGCTGCTATCATTAGGAAACCTTTAAGTGAGAGCACAAACCTGAGGCCCAATACTACCCCTCTGAGTGGCAATGAGGATGGAAATGGAATTTCGGGACTGAACTCCTCAAAGCCTCAAGCAGGGTGAACACCCACCTCAATGTACCTCTGATCTTGGTGGTTCCAACAGGAGAAGAACAATGCTCTTACAAGAATAAATAAGTACGCAGGAAACATGCCCGTTTGTGTGCTTTATTTGTCTTGCGGAACTGATCCAGTATGGAGCACTGTTTTATCTTTTTTTTACTCCCATTCTTGAACACCAGGATGGTAATCTTCTTCAGAAGTAACCCACACAGAGAGCTCCTGCACATTGTTCTTCTGGACTTCAGTACGCCAGAAAATTGCATGTTACAGTATCTACAGGGGTCAAGACAGGTCCTTCCTTAAAGTAAGTTAAGAGAAAAATTCCTAGGTATAGATTCCCTGGGGGGTGGGGAGGAAAAGACAAAACGCAAGTTATTTTTGAGTCATTAAAGTCCTTATTAAAAACCCCACAAAACGAACCCCAAACTTCACAGGCTCGTATACATAAAATAAATCCTTGCTCTTCACTTTCACTCTCCCTAAAAATCCCCTAACTTAGGTTATTTTTTAATTGTTAACTTGGGATTCCATTGTTGATTTTTGCAATCAGAGAGTGATGAAACACACATACCAATTATTCTCTTGAAATCTGGCTATTTACTGTAACAGCCAGAACTTACGTGATCCTGTCTTACCACTTGGGCTTTATGAGCTATGCATTCCATGGTTTTAAGCCTGAGAATAACAGCCTTTACCAATTTTCCACATCAGTGTAGGTGTTTCAGTCAGATCCCTAGCACTGAATAAACTTGTGAGTGAAACCATAAAAAAGCCACTTGTTTTTAAAGGTGACTCTGTAACAGGGATAAGAACTGGAAGTTGCACCTTTCAGCCTCTGCATTTTTGTCTTTGTTTAGAATGCTAGAAGAAGCCATCCGGAAGGAAGAAAGATTATGAGTATCTAGAAACTAGCTGTTTGACAGAGACAGAAATGCTGATAATGAGTGGGTTGTGTCTGTCTTTTTTGGCTGATCACAACAGAGGTCTGAAGCAAAACAGAAACTCTTGATATGTTTGTGTAAAGAGGCAGTAGCATAAGGGCGGGCAGCAGGAGTTCAGCTGAAGTTCAGGGCAGATGCTGCCATTAGTTTATACTGCAGGAAAGTAAAATTGCTTCCGGATTTACCTCTTCCTCCCAACATCAGCGTTGAGCCATGCTGTGTCGCAGAGTCACAATGTCAGTAGGAAAGCAGTCTTTCAGCAGAATACCACGTTCGCGATGGCAGTCCAGCTCTTCAATAAATCCGTACCAGTAGATGACTAATCCAGGGCCAAATCTATTAAGCAAAAAGGAAATGAACATAGGAGATTGTGTTAGGTGAACCTTAATTTCTCACCTCTGTGATTCCAGCACAAGTAAATCTGTTAATTTTACTGCTAAATTGGAAGGAGTATTTGACCTCTACTTAATTTTCAAATTTTAATCAATGTTGAATTGATATATGTCATTAATACCTGATTCCATGTATAAAAATGCTATTCAGAGACTCAAACAATCCACATCAGAGTTTTGGTTTTTTTTTTTTCCTTTGAATACTCTGCACGTATCAGTAAAAAAAGACCCATGCCTTAAATATTAAATAACATTTAGTGACTTGGACGCATACAGAAGTCTCTCTTGCCATGCACTCTGCTTCTTCAGATTTGGGCACGCAGGCATTAAAAATACAAGGGTTTACGCAAGTCCCAGTTTATGCAAATTATAATACCATGAAGATAACAATGAATCCTTAAAATACAATCTCTACAATGAGCTATTATTCAGGTAATTATTAATGTAAAGCACAATTCAGAAAGAAATAGAAAGTTTCTGCCGTAACGTCTCTGACATGTGCCTCAGGAATTCCTCAGATATTGCTAACTCTGACTGATCCCCACTAGGCAATCTCAGGAAGTAGCCCCATGGACTATTTTACCCATCAGGAAGTTCAGACCTTCAGGCTGGGTTCATAAAGAAGTAATCACTATCAATCACTGTGTACTGCGATATGTTTTGCACATCAGTTTCACGTTTTTCCTACTGAGAGCACTTAATTAAAGGGCAGCACTACTTTTGGTGTAGTGTTGCAGGAATTTTACAGTGAAATCATAAATTATGAATGTTGGGTTAGTAAAAGGATGTCTAAAAACAGAACTGCTTTCTGTAGTCTAACATTACAGCAGTCTGTACAACATTAGGCCAAAAAGCTTTTTCTTTCCTTGATTTATTATATGCTGTAGTGAACTTGCCAAAAACAACAGCGCAGGATGAGCTGTTAGATACCGTCTGTACAAGAAAAAGTTCAGTAGAATGTCATGTAATGGTTTATATGCAGAGCTGTGCTCAGGACTCAACCAATATGGTAGCCAATTTTTGTTAATGTTTAATTATAATAAAAATGTGTTGGGGGGTGCACAGTAACCTAAATGTCCACTTAGCAGACAACACAAGCACTCAAAACCGTGGGTAGTGCCAGACCGGCTTCATTAGGGTGGTTTCTTTCCAACAATGGAGGGAAAACTTCATTTGATGTGCTCATGTAATGGAACAGGCATCAAAGGAAGAAGAAACCCCTGTGGCTTCCTCCTGCAGTTTCAATTAGATACGGTAGTCTTTTGCCCAAAACTGCTGCATAGCATTGCAACATTTTGGTTTATGGCTACTACTCTTCAACCTAGAAGTGGCCGCAGTTTGGTGGCAAAGTAAATTACCCCTCAGCACAGCTGAGGCAATGCTGGCAAATGTGCTTTTTGCAACTGAAAGATGGTATTTGAAAGTGGAAAGGTTAAAACTCTGACAAATGCAGCTATACTAGGTAAAGTAGTCAAACATGTTCAGCATTGAATAAAGCAGAGACTAAGAAGTGGCTCATACAGAAGGACGATGCTGCCTACACCCAATTCCTAAGTTTTCTCTGGCTAGCCAACAACTTCAGCCTCTGCTGTCTCTCCATTTTCCTTTGCTTAAGCTCATGTGGGGCCAAGGTGTGCACGACCTCACTGTACCACGGAGGCCCGCTAGCTTAGCCATAGTGAGGAGCAAACAGCGAGTGAAGCCAAGGACTGATGCTCACCGCCTCCAGTGAGGGGCAGTGATTTGCTAATGCAGGATGGGCCTACTTTTGTTATTTCACAAACTACTTATCTGTTCCCACACCAACCAAACGCAGAAACGGGATAATTGGGTGGGGATGTTTTTAGGTACTAACCAAAGTTCTTTTAAAAGCAAAAATCCCCAGAAGATAGAGAGCAGACCATACGTTTCTAATGGGCTATTTTATGCAAGGCAGAAGCTATGAAACGACCACAAGTACTTACTCATTATGAGCGCACGTGCCAGGTAAAATCTTGATGCTAATGAGCAGCTGCTCAGCCCAAGTTTTGAAGGGCTCATTTTGCTCTGTGTGGCAGTCTGAATCCCCTATCCACCATAAAATGCATGGGGCACTGTGCTTAAGTAATTTGTTAATTTTTTTTGAAATTGTAATTTTTAATAAAATTAATACTTTGAGATGCCTTAAAAGGCTAATTTATGTCTTTCTAGCAAAGCACAATTTTTCAGGAATATTTTGTACTTAAAAAATTATGTTCAGAAATGCCAAATTTGATGATAAAATTTATATACAAGAACATCTGCGTACCATTAATTGCAGGAGCAAGTACGTCTTTAGCATGAAAACATCCATCAACCTGTTTTCGACTGTGTTGTTATAGCAAAACTATTTGCCCTGTGCCGCCTAGATTGTACTTTTTTCCACTATATTGTGTCATGCCTTCTATTATAGCTCTATATCACACATCCCGTATGCATGATCACATAAAAAACATACCATACTTTTGTTTAAAAACACTTAAGTGCAGTACTTAAGACCAAAATTAACTTGTTGGCACATTAAGCATTTGCCACTGACTATCAGGAACTCCTGCTGCTAAGTGCTAATTTCACTCTCATTAACGCCCTGAGTTGGCAAATCACAAACAATGCCACTGGTTAATTACTGCTGCCTTAATTTGAAAAGACACTTAACCTTTTTGTGTAAGGGGATGAGGTAGGGAAGTCTAACCTAGAAGTAAGAACTAGGTTCCTTAATCTTTAATTTGACTCCTTCCAAAGTGCAGATTTGACACCACGAACAACAAAACTCAGTGCTGTGAATGACTAAGTAAGGCTACAAATTTATTTCTGCATCAATTGTAACATTTAACAAGTTAGTGACTAACCCTGGTTTACACAGGAGAATAAACTAAAATGACAGAATGCTTACTCAGTATTGCTATGGAAAGGGGACTTATCTAGTAGCTCTGAGGAGAAAAAAACTTTGAAAGTGCCAAATGGTTCTAAAACTATACAGGTATGGTACACAAGATAGGCCAAGTTATCCCATTTCATAGGAAAGACACACTGGAGAAAGTTCAAGTTTAAAACAAAAATCAAGCTTAGAATGTAACAAACTATGGACTCCTATGGATATTGTTCTTAGTCAGAAAAATTGTATAAATCACTAAAAATGTGCTTGTGTTTTTCCTCCCTGCCTTTTGTTCTTACCCTGAAAAGCTTAGGTGTGAAGGGACGTAGCCAGAAGTTATACCAAACAGCAGTTTTATCTATTCCAGTGACACTATTACTTTTAGAATTTTGCTTTTTATGGAGGTTTTTATTAAAGCTGAAAAGAAGTCCAAGTAACTAAGGTTTGGTTAATTCCATGCAGTAAAACTAGACTAAACAGGAAATACAGAGGTGAGCTTCCTTCAGAATATAATAAACATGGCAAGTGAAAATTGTCCACAGAGGTTGCACCAGGTTACTTAAAATCAAGCAATAAATATGTAGTTATCGTTACATAAATTCTGGTTTACTCATTGTCTAGTTTTGACATGAGAAGTTGTGACTACAAGGCAGCCAAAGCCAACCCAGCTGCACTTTAGTGCGGGGTCAGAGTGCCAGAAGTGCCAAAAGGCAGGTAGGCATGCTTACGACTCCATGGCAAGGCAAGAAGAGAGCAGGATTACAGAAGACCATGGATTAATTTAGGCCTAACTTAGGCTTGACATAGAAGACTAGATTTAGACTACCTACTAAGGGCAGCAGACGGCATCTTTCAAAGAATCAACTGAAACATTTGAGATAGATCCTGGAGATGACAGTAGAATATAGGTTGAGTATAGTTAAATATAGTTACAGGCTCAACAGTGCTTCAGATAAAACTTATGTCTGATCATACTACTCTAAAAAAGTCAGCTTTGCACTAATTGAAGA
Organism: Haliaeetus leucocephalus; assembly: GCF_000737465.1. Classification (NCBI taxonomy): domain Eukaryota; kingdom Metazoa; phylum Chordata; class Aves; order Accipitriformes; family Accipitridae; genus Haliaeetus; species Haliaeetus leucocephalus. The sequence goes on from NW_010972853.1 coordinate 5,241,233, forward strand.
GCATTCAGAGGATCTTCTGTACTGGCTTAATGACACCAATTTTGAAGGAAGCCCATAGTTAAAGGAGTATAGATTTGTACATTGATAAGCCTGGGACACAGGGCTTTGCTCTTGAAAAGGAGTTTCACAGAGATACGCTGAAAAGCCAGGAGGGTAAAATTCAGGTAACCCAAAGCCAAATGGTTCTTCTTCTTAGAAAAACCAAACAAACCCCCACATCTTTGTATAAGCCAAGGGATCATTAAAGAAAAAAAAGGGAAAGAAAAAACTAGGTAAAATGTGAATCTAGGTTTAACTTGCCCTCCAGTTGAACCAGTTTCGTGTTAGAAAAGAAAAAAGACTTTTATTTATTTATCAAAGTGTCCTAGTAGGCTCACACATATTCTAATTCACTTCAAGAGAAACTACTTTCTAGTAATGTCTTTTCTTCTGGAATGTCTGTGTGGGGTCCATAGTAGCTTCTAAGAATTTGCCTAGACGTGTGGCTGCTGTGAGTGGATTTTTTCACCATCAAAAAGCCTTGCATGTGGTTTTATGAAAAATGTATTTTCAACACACTGCTCGATACTGAGCAGAAATGTAAAACATCTTGCAATTGTTTTTAAATAAATGTTCACTTTATTTATTCTTAGTCTGTTTGTTATAGATGGGTTGTACGCATCTCAGCATAATGTAAATAATTTTAATTCCAAGAGACTCTCATAATGAAATGCTGGCATATGAATTATTATTTCTACTATGCATGTATTTAAGCAAATATTTTATCAAACAGATTCAGATGAGTATTCATGTTGTACGAAAGAGTAACAGTCTACCTGGTTGGTGATTTTAATTATGAAGGTCACACTGGAATGTGTCTTTGAAGGACTGCATTCTGGTCCCTCGCTTTTTAATGTCAAATCATCAACAACGCCAGCTAAAAAGCTGGCTTTGTTTCCTTGTTTTTCTTTTTAAATATCAAACAAATTAGAGCATTACCGCTTGCACATCACTACTTATTTCCTGGGAAAAGGGAATTACAAAAATTCACAAGTAAATTATTACATTCTAAGTCAATTTAACATGGTTCTTGAGAATCACAGTTGTGAGTAAACTGGTTTTACTTGCAGTACTAATAAACCCTGAAGATAAAAGAATTAACCCCCCTTATAATATCTAAGAAGTTTACAGTTTAAGGACTCACAACTTTATTTTAGTGTACTTGTAGAAGTCTCATTTGTGGAGGGAATTTAGATATTGGCAGAGCTAGGCTAGTAGGCAACAACTGCAGACCACATTTTTGAGTAAGGTCAACTGGCATCAGTCAGCCAACTTCCTTACGTCTAGACCAGTTTACTACTGCTGATGACACAGCGTTATATATCTTGGCAAACATTTAATAGCCACTGCTCAGAAACTGACTTTGATTAGCAAGAAATTTTCCATTTAAACAGCTACCACAAGCCTAGTTCAGAATAGTTTGTAACAAGGTATTTCTGCTACTGTTCATTTATATAGAGTTTTTAAATCAAATAAAGGTACTTGTGCATAAAGAAAGTGCATTTTAAAAACTCTGAATGCAATTTAACGGTAACTGTGGAGTTTTATTATCCCCGTCACTTTTTAAATCCTCCACGCACTTTTGTGATCCAGTGACACACACACTGATTTAAATAAAAGATGCCTTCAAGGCATTACACAGCACCTTATGTCTTTGACTTCACAAAATCTGGTCGAAAGAAAGAAAAATAATTCCAATACTTAGTAAAATCAAGTAACGAAATGGTATTTTTTGCTTTAAAAATCTGATCCTTAACCTGTAACTCAGAAGGCTACAATATTTTTGTGCCCAACTCCCTTAAGCTACTTAATACTGTCTTCCTGCAGCAGCAACTGCACAAAAATATATTTGCTTGTAAATGTGGCTCAAGAAAATGTTTAATAACTTCTGATCACGTACTTTTAAAGATAATAGGAAACTTGTCCATGGCACTGGCAAGCACTATATCAAGCCTCACACACAGAATTCAGCAGCATATTATGTCTGAAGGATCCAGGCATCCAGTTTATGCTGCTTAAGGTAAAATTAACCAAGTAAAACCTAATCTGCTTTAAGCTTTGATGTTACCACAGTAGTTGAGGGAAGTCTTATTTTTACTGAGACAAGGAAAAAAATTAAAGTCTATTAATATTCTATGAGACACCCATTTCCAAGGAGGTTTTGACTCAAAAGTGGGAATTTCTTTTGGGCTGAGAAAGGCAGGCATTCCCATGAATGCCAGGTATTGATGTTATATGCAGTTGATATGGAAGTTGGAGTTGTCAGGTGAAAAAAAAGTGGATGGAAACTAGTATCTGACTCTATAGTCACACCTCTCTTGGATATGATTAAATCTTAACAAGGTGTTTTTTTTTTATACTAGCTGTCTTTTTATCTCTGCAATGAGACTATTAAGGCATCAATCAAATAGCAGCATTCCATCAGGCTTATAATATGATTTAATTGCTTTTGGCATTTGGAGAAATAAAAACAAATCAAGTGATATTTATGTGGATATAAGAGACCGTTTAAAATATTTTAGAATTTTGCATAGCACATATTTAAAATGCATATTAATAGAATGCACCAAAAACTGTGCAAGTCACTGTCATTAAAATATTATAAATACAATGTAACTTTTAGCTGCATAATACATTTTTAATAAACAAACTGTCGAAACACATTATTCACTTACATTTATTCATTCAGATCTGAGTACTGTTCTCCAGGCAAATAAAGGATTTTTATAATCCTCAATGACAAGTTAGGGTTTTTTAAAAATTTAGTTCTCATGGAAATTAACTTTTAAAAGCTATGATTAAATAACATTAAGGTTACACTGATTTACAAGGATCAAGGCTTTCTAAGTGAAGACTGATACAGTGAGTGAGAAAGAAAACGCATACTGGCTCAAGGCAGCTTGTCGTTAAGACGGGAGAGCCTTGAATGAACTTTGAATTTCTCAAGTTTTGTTGGTTCATGTCCTAACTTCTGTTGAAACATGTTATTTTGTTGTTTATTAATAGTATTCCAGATGCTTATCTCAAAGTGGCTGTGTATACTTCAGGTGTACCTTTTTTTTTTCCCAGTCTCGGCACCTTCAAAATCAGGTAGATGCTTTGCACATCAGACTGTAAGGTTCTGTGCTGTAAAGAGAGACTATAACATGCCCCTTATGCCTGCACTGCAGGATTGGGCTGATGTACCAAAAATTAACATGTTACCCACATCAACATTCTAGAAAAGAAATTGCTAATCCTCATACTGCTGGGCTGTTTCATGGAAATTATGGCCAAAATTGTCTCTGGCTTTAGTGGAGACCACTTGGATATGCATTTTGGAAAACAATGCATTTTAGCTGTCTGGGCATTTAGTTCCAGTATCTACCTAAAAGAGGTAATAGGCAGTGTTCTAGGTACCTTACTTAATAATTTGGAGATAGGTCCAAGTTTCCCTGAAATATAAGGATCTTACATCTCTTAACCATCTCAATACATGGCAAAGTGACTTCAGGCACCCTGGATGATGGGCATAACTAAGGAAGAGAAGCTCAAACAAAAGATCTCAATCTGAAAGGCACAATATAAGAAAGCTTTCTACGTCTTCTGTTTCAGAAGTTTCATAAATTCCCTTCTGATGGAGACAGTCTAATATTCTGTATCAGCTGTTTCATCTACATATTTGTCTTTTATAACTCAGGGCTAGCACATTGTTTTACTGTACATCTACAAGTGCATTAATGTGCTCCTGTTCAAAGCAGCAACACCCCTCCATCCTGCAACATGCAATTTGACGACTAGTTTACTAAAGCTATGCTACTTCTAGTTAAGTTGTTACTTGTATTTACCAGTTAAGACACTGCAAGAATGTTGCTCTCCTTTGAAAAGGCGGGGAGAAAAGGTGGTTGTTTGCATTACAGAATTATTCCATATACGTTGTTGCGGGAAGCAACACTTTCTGATTAACCCCAGACAAAGAGCGGTGCTTCCTGAGGTACTTGCTTGTTACTCAGTTTCCCTGAGAAACCTTATGCCATCAGTTCACTCTCCAGAGACTGTCGAAGCACGGCCGCTATTGTTTGATTCTGCACATTTGAAGCTGCGGATCAGTGTTGAGAGGAGTTACTGAGGTTACTTCAAACATTTTGTTAAACTCACAGCAGTCCTCCCGAAGGAATGCTTGGCTGCAAACTACCTCTTATCCCGGGTGACAGAAAACTTGAGAAAAGCTTTTGAGTACAGTTAGATTGAGGTCCAGGTGGCCATAAGTGCTGGTCAACTCATGTTGCCATTAGGTGATTAATAGTTGTTTATTTTTAGAGCTGGAAGTAACAGGCCATCCTAAGGCCAGTGCAAGATGATATCTGAATAATCTGTGAGTGCCTCATAGTTTGCAGCAATCCTTTCTTTCTGTGCAGCTGTTTATCTGGTGACAGTGCTCGCCAGAGTGATAGGATATGCCAAAAGTGCATTTAACAGAGGAGGCAGGACTGCTCCCACAGCAATTATTTTTGTTTAATAATTATTGTAAAATAAAACCAAACTAATTGGAAAAGTTGTTCAGCAAATATTGATAGCAAAAATGTTGATAAATAAATGCACTATATACCTGTGTGTTTAGCATTTGCTGAGTATAAATCTTGGAGCCAGCATTAAAGCTACCTCAAGACATTTTGAATGAATTATTAGACAATTCTGTATCTCCGAACCCTTATACACAAATATACAATAAAACAAACAATGTAACAGATGAATTAACAAATGGAGGAGAGCTCGTTTGGGCTTCCAACTTCCCAGATCAGAGCATTAGTCCAAGACTGGATAGTAAATCACACTGAGTATCTTCACACAATGTTGCTTAGCAGTTAACTGCCAAACACACTATTGTGCATAATTGACAGGCAGAAATATTTTATGTGTGATGCTGTACTTAAATTTACTGTCTCTCAAAGTGTAAGTCACCTATCCATATTAAGCAGGGAACAGATGAAAAAGAAAGCACTATGTCTGCTGCCCACTGCTGTGGCTCCTGATGCTCACCTAGAAGGAAAGCAAACACCTCCTCCAACCTGGAATGTTGTTACTGCCTTTGGAATCCATTGGCAAACTGTATTTTTACCCGGCATTCACTCTTTTCACTATGAATCTATCACTTAGGTCTAATGCCTGAGGCCCTTCAGCTTGTCTCCCAGTTGATACATATACCCAGTATCTGCACAATTCAAGTTGGCCCTGCCCCACTTTGTATTTGAGAATAACTTAATTTTTAGCTGTTATTCAGAAAAAGAGTGCATCCTGAGATGTATGTCTTAAGTAGCAACTTGTATCACCTGCAAAATATCCAGTCTCTCGGAAGACTACAAGAACATTTCACACGGTTTTAGGTGGAGACCGTTCTAGAGACTTTAGGAGACTACCAAGGCAATCTGTAGAATTATTACATTCATTATTAGATAAAGTAAGTGCATAACTGGGGATGTGCAAAGAAATCTACCTTCCTTTTCCACAAGGAACACCTTTTCGCTTTCTGTCTCCTTCACTTTATACACACACACACACACACACACTCGCATGCACTCTTTATTTGTGTCTATCAGCCAAACACAGCTCTACTGCATGCACCTTCTGAAAAATTCATAATGCTATTTAGATTTATTTACAAGTTATTTGTTCTTTCTTAGTATATACCAACACTAGAATTTCAACTTTCTTTGTTTACTATGCACTGAACCTTTCTGGGCTCACCGTTAAGGTATGGAATTCTGTTCAAAAGAATGTCAAAAGAATTTGTACACAAATGTACATTGCCATGTAAGTGAGCCTAGAAGGAGGGAGAGGAAGAATCAGAGGAAAATGCTATTGCTTGTGAAGGTTTAAAAGCAACAGCAGATTAGCCGAGATAGCCAGTGACATATTACAATCCATGTCTGATGAGAATCAAGCCAGAAGTCTGCAACACGATAAAATCGCATTAGTACGAATATTTTCCCCTCATATAATTATATGTTAAAAATAGTGGAAGACAAGTTCGACTCTGTATTCCAGTGGTTTGGGTTTTTTTCAATCTTTGCCATGCAATTGCTAGATCGATCTTCTGTCAAGTCACTTACTCTGTATATGGCATTTGTATGTTAGCTGTTCCCAAAGATGGTATGAAGGTTATTATCCCAATAGCCACAAGGCCTCTGTGTTAAATATAGCAAAATCCGTTTAGACAAATTTAAAACAAACTGAGAGTGACTATAGGGTTTTTTTCCAAAGGTCAGTATAACATATGCACCTGTACTATTCAATTGGAAGACACTGTAAAAACTGCTGTATTGAAAATGGGAGTCTAATGTCATCAGCAGGGAAGATTTGAATAAAATCCATGCAAAATGTTGCAATATTAACATTATGTGCAACACAAAGATTTTTCTCAGTTATTGCTGGTTTGGTGTCTGGTAACCATCACTGTTAAGTATTTTTAACATTTTAATAAATGAACAGAAGAAGAAAAAATCCATTAAACATAAAAAACTTCTAGTACTGAATAATCTTTTCACCTTAACTGTTTCTGTTAATCCTTTTTGTTTTATATGCAGTGTATTTTATTAAGGGTCATTGTTGGCTGGCGGTCTTCTAAGGGCATCAAAGACAGCACTAGCGGTCTCGTTTTAAACAAAACAGAAAAAATATGAGTTACTGAGCTGCTAGTCCTGTTCAATTCCTGCTCCCTTTAAGAAAAAAGCAAAACTAATAGAAAAGAAAAGCAACAACAAGAAGAAAAATAAAGAAATACAGCTTTTCCCTCCAAAGATAAATTAAGCTCAAGTAAGCAGCTTGGAACATCACGAACAGCCAAACACCAACCAGTTTTACCAACCTTTCTGAGACTTGGCTAACTTCCACTTGAGCACAGCTACCTTGTTTTTTTGTTCTTACATTGCCTAAAAGCTCAGAGTAAGTACATTAAGTGATAAGATTAGTATCTGTCGTGACCAGCTGTCTTTCCCTCTCCCTTGTCAGCCAAAAATTGCAAGGGGTTTTTTGGTTTCTTATTTAAAGTGCTTATTTTCTGATGTTCTCTCTGTATTTGTGATTGCAATGCCAAAGCATGCCATACTTTCAAAACGTAATGAAGGACAGAGGTTAAAAATGGTTCCTGAATTCCATGGTTGCTGTACTCCTACAAGAATCTCTTGAGAAAGCTGTCTCTCACAGAAATCCACTTGTCATGAACAGCCATAATGCAGCTTAAGGAGAGGTGCTAACATAAGGTTTCCATCTGCTCCAACCTGAGCACAGATCACTGAATATGTTGAAGATGGGAATGACACCTTCAACTTGAACTGCGTAATGGAAGCCCAATATAGACAATAAAAGATACTTAAGATATTTTTCCTGTCAGTCCCCTTAGTTTATAGCACTCTTGTAAAAGAAGGGGGTCTCCCTGTCTGGTCAAGCTAGACCATTGTTAATTGGAAAGAAAAAAAAAAGGACCAAACTCAAAAGAAAAATGAAAGAGAAAAGTAGAGTCAATAAATAAGCAAGAACAACTGCACCTCATTGAATTAAACAGTCAGTCAACGTTCAGGCAATTTGAACTATTTCCTTCTACTTCTAGGATCTCTCTATGCCAACGCCTGACTTTTGCCAAAGACCTGAAAATCTCTTACTGCACCTTTGAGGCATCATGTTTTTTACAAATCAATATTTCTACACTCGAGATAACTTTTACACATAGTTTTCAGTAACTGAAGTGATTTAGAGGTAGGCCTGTGCACAACAGAGTAGTACACCTTAGTTAGGTATTACATATTACTACATGCCAATAGAAATAGACTCAGCAAGTCTGGCATCTTCCTGAAGAATGAGACAAATTGACAATGGGATTCGGAGCTTTTCAGCACCAAGTCTTTGCTATGTGGAACTCCTCCAATGACAAAGTTATTTCCATCAGGCTACTGAGATGCAAGCTGACTTGAAATAGTGTGATACGTACTGTCCTGGTTACAAAAACCAGCTACCCAGTCAAAAACCCCAGCTGCCCCATACTCCTTCCCTGCTCAGAGGTATCCAGCAGCAAGATGTATAAATGGAAGCAGGCATATACATTTTTTTCCTCAAGCCTCCCTAGGCCTAACGCACTAGGATGAACTGGTAAGGGAAAACCTGCACTGCTCATACAGGTATTGTATTTTTGCTGAGGGTAAACAGGACTTCCACTTAGAGACTGGAATCTCTCTCCCTCTCCACAACTACTAAATCCACATTAACATTTTTAAAAGCTATTTCTAAAGCTATACCAATAGATTAAGCATTATTTTTAGTTAAGTTCAAAGAGAAGAAAGAGTACAGCTTTGCCTGCTCTACCTGATTTCGCTATGGCAACAGCAGAAAAACGGTAAATTCAGGAGATTAAGAGAGCTATAATTCCAGCTGAACCAGCAAAAATAAGAATTAAAAATTAATTTATAACTTCTTGATTACCTACAGGCACTTTTGAACCATTCTTTAATTAAAAAAAAAATCAAGTCAGACCACATATAAAACGATAGAAATGGTACAGAACAGTATAGAACAGCTTCTATTTGCTTAAGTAATGTTTCCACTTTAATGTACTTATTTCTCTCATTTGCTTAACACTGCCAATATTTCTACTGTGGAAATTTATGGAAATCTGACTTTAAAGAGCTTTGTGGTACTGAGTGATTTTTAAATTTTTTTATATACTTCTACTGAAGTGACTTGATGAGATTCTGGAATAAATGAAATATAACTGAGTAGCATGTAATGATGTCTTCTGACATGCTGTGAGGTAATATAGGCAGTAAAGTGTCATCGTTGTGGGTAAAATAATCTGAGTGCTTTTACATTGGCTTACTTTGCACAAAAGTCTGTCCCATGACTATAAAAAATGATGAGTAAACCTGATAGATTTGTAAACTTTTTCCATGGGCATTTAAAGACAATTGTACATTTGCAGAATACCTTGCTTATATACTGCAGGAGTTGGGAGACTTTCTAGTATTTATGTTAGAGAAACCCAAACCGTATTCCACTTTTTAGAAAACAAAACAAACCCAAACCAGATATTATATTTGGATTGCTACTGTGTAAATACATAATAAACAAAATCTAATAAAAGAGCAGACGTGGTGACAGTAAAGGAAAACTTTTGCCTTGTTGATGTCACTGTCTGGCAGCCATGACCAATCTTAGAATGTTTGTTGTCTTAAATAGTAAAGATCCAGGAACTAAAACAAAGAACTTTTAGCCAGTGTTCAAGTAACCTACTTTTTTACTGCAGATAACTATTCTGCTATATCATATACACGATCAGCAATTTAACCGTAACATGCCCAAAATATTGCTACAGTTGTTTTCAAACCTACGCATAGATATACAGTCTGCAATAAAGAAATGATATTTCCCTTTGCTTTCCCAGAGGAAGAAGGCGGCATCAATCTATGTAACAGTTGCTCAGTAAAGGGATGCAAACGCAGCTAAGGAAAGGGGAAAATAATCCTATAAAGTGCTGGGAGAGAGATTTGCAGAAAAAATCTAGAAATACTGTATTCCCTTAAAGACTTGCTTAGCCCTCATCTGGAAACTGTAGACAGGTCATTCAAGAAAGACGTGTAATAGCCAGATATGGAGTAAGGCTACTGCAATGCCCAGGGAAATGAACAGTTGCTCACGGGAAAGACTAGATGAGTTTGGCCTTTCCAGCCTCGGAGAGCAAAGGCTGAGAAGAGGTGTAATTGTCCTCCACCAACACATCTGCGAGACCAATGCTCTGGCTCTAGAAAAAACTTCCAGTGAGGGCAGTGGGACCAAAACACTTTAAATGATTTTAAAATCCCACTTGGTAAGTTTAACACACAGGTTATAAGACACGGTGGTTATGATAGCTGGGGACTAGACACAGTGACAAAATCTGACACATTCCTAAATGCAGTACAGGAAACTAATAATAAAAAAATACTCTCTCAAGCAATTTGAAATTATATCGCCACTGCTAACAAAATGAAACACAGACCCAAATGTTTCTTCCCTACCTGAGGAACAAAGACAAATGCCTGTTTAAGACGATGTATATTTATAAAAAGAGATACCAGAAAGTTATTCAGAATGCAGGAAGATAGAGAGTTTTAAAAAAGGTAAGATTAAAAGGAATCTCCTTTTCGAATGAGCAATATGAATCTGAACCATTGTTTATTGCCCACAGACATAGCTTAATAATTTAGTTTTCATAAATAATAATGGACTGTCCGATTTTTATTAAAGGTAACATCTTCAAATCACAAATGTTCTCTAGGCTTGGAAGATAAATACATAAAGACAAGCAAACTTTTCTAATCAAAGAAGTTCATACAACTTTCCTAATCTCTCTTTTTGTTTTTACAATGCATACACACAACCCCAAGCTCTTCTGGTTCAGTGTTATCCAAGTTACTCTTGCCTAATCCTCAAGCCTATAGCAAAGTGAACAATCAAAGATATGTTGAAAGGAATGTAAACAACCACCAAACCTTGGAAATCTGAGTAATAGCTTGTCACTAGTTCCCTGTCCTAGTTTTCAAAGAAAAAGTATTTTATTATCTGTAAGCAATAGCATGCCAGTCACACCTTCCTTTTTTTTTTTTTTAAATTAATTTCTGGATTCCTCTTAAGGTTCTGGTTGTAGTATACATAGCTCATAAAAAGTTCCTGGGACCAAGTGACTGTCTCCTCGCCCCTGACCCATGTGGAGAAGTGGACTCAGTGTGGATACTGCAGTTCATAAAGCACAGAGCAAATCTAAAGGCATAAAATTCTCAGCAGAGAATTTTTACCTGTAAAGCAACTTCCTGGCAGAGACAAGTGGGACAGGTGGGCTGCCTACTCATGGAGTATAACGCAACGCCTGCCACCTCCAACAAACTTGCCTGCAGTAAAAATGGCTGAATAAGGCTGAACATTTTTGCTTACAGGTAGAGCTTAACTTAACAGTAAAAGTGAACAAAGCAATAGCAACTGAATCAAATGTGACAGCAAAACCACCATTTTATGCACACACTTTATTACAGTTCTTAACTTTGTGTTTGTATAGCTAGTGAATTTATGCTTCAGCATGTCTAAAACTGAATTACAGAGACACACAGAGTGGTAATTTTCTGTACAGTCACCTACCAACTGAGTGAGTAAAAAGTGGGCTACTACTCCAGAAAAAAAAGAATGTACACTCAACTCCTTTGTCTTCCCTGTCCAGTCACTTACAGAAGGAAAATATTTACTGTAAGGATCAGCCATAAAGTGTCAGAAATTAGATTCAAAGTGTAAAGAAAGAACCACCTCTATCTACTTCCATATACTGCTTCTAGCAAGAATCCTTTTCATAAGACATGTTTTTGGGATACTTAAACAAAAAGTAAGAGGCATGAGAGATGAAAAAAAGTTTACAGAATATATTGTCACAGTGGATTAGTCTTTGTGAAGACAATAATGTAGAAAGATAGGTGAAGCAGAAGTGTGGTGTGAAACATCTGGACAACAATTAAAATAAAAATCCAAAAAGCATTATGTTAGAAAAGCAGACAGTTAAGCCATAGCATTCATTCAGCATTAACTGGCACTTGCCAGCAAACTTGCAATGAAGGCTGATGATAAATAAACAGATACTAAATGATGACACCTAAATGTTCACCCAATTTCAGAAATATAAATGGTCTAAAATAAGTTATATGAGGAGCAAGCAACCACCTTTTCTGACTTTGTATGTAGGGCTAAGTGAAATATTATCTATTCTCAAGATTTTTCCATAAAACAAGAGAAAAAAATTCAAAAATTTTAGTGTACTATCAGGTAGCTGAGTTTATATGTGAAGATCTTAATTTGCAATAAATAGTTTATTTTTAACATTAAAATACCTTTGAAAATCATTTACCTTTTCTAAATTCCAGTGTTTCCACATGATTCTGAAAAATTCAGTAATTATCGTGTCGGACTAACTTACAGTTAAATGGAATATATAACTTTAACTTTTACATATTTTCATCATTCTAGATGCATTAGATTCTAATAAAAAAATTTAAGAGATTGCCAGAAAGGTAAGCTTTATAATTTAGCTTTTTCAATGACTAAAAAGAAAAACAATCCATGAATTGTAAAATTAAATGCCAGTTTTTAAAATAGTAATTGGAAGTAGTGAGCAAACTTGGTTTGGGATATTTCTGACATATTAGTCTATGTTAACAAGGTCATCTTTAAACATATTTTTTTGTCTTGCCCAAAGACTAATTATTACAGTGCTACCTTTAGAATAAGTGAAGGGTAAATATTTGGCTCTCAAGAACGGTCTTATGGGAAATGTGTATTATGTTTACTGTTATTTGATGATGAAACGTCAACAGACTAAAATATTTCTATAATAAATTATTCCATTCAATAAAAGCATCAATAGTTTGCCTGGTTTTAAAATACAATTTCACTATAATGCATTGAAAGAAATAGCATTAATGTAAAAGCCCTGCCATGTGCATTAATCCATATTAAACCACAGCCCCCTAGCCCCCTGCTTTAGTGTATTGTTAAAGGTCTGACAAACCCACAGCTACAAGGAAATTCAGAGATCAGACTAAAAATCTTTACTTACCACTTTGTGCGTAGATATAATAATTCACTGAATGTATTAAGGATAGGCCAATAATTCTGAATTCTCTGTCTTTGTAGGTTTAATATAAAACCATTACAATAAACAGTATCTTAAAAAACCAGTGCCTAATGTTAAGGACGTTGTGCATACACACACATATATTACGTAAAACTGTTTATATATGTGGTCTTTTTTCAAAACGTGGGGGGCAAAATGGTTTTGATTACCTCACTAAAACACAAATAAAGAAATATTGACCATTCAATCAAGAGTTGCAGCCATTGGACTGTATGATAGGGACCTTCCAAATACAATTGAAGAAAATGTATCTCATAAATAATGCTCTGCCCATTAAGACAAAGATAGTCAACTGATAGTTCACAGGATGTAATATGAAAAAGCAAGGTGGTCAGCATGATGACAAGGAAATTTTTGCAATAGTTTAAAATGAAGAAAAAACATTAATGAAAAAAATTACTCTTTTCTTGATATATAATCTTGTTTACTAATTCTGATTTTTTCCCCTGTTTTGAAGCATTCCATCTCATTCATGATTCCGTTACATGAATGGAAGGTAAACAGATGCACTGAAATCTCTCATGACACTAAAACATCTCACAGTTGTGTATTTTAATTTTTGGCATACATTACGATCCGTACTTAATGGATCCTCAGTTCTTATGCCATTTTGATTATATCAACATGTATTTTAGTCATTGATCAGCAACTCCATTTGTCTTTTATATCACAATTTGACATCAATACAAGAAACAGGATAAGATGCAAACACAATGATATAGAATGACTAAATAATCATGAATTCTACATAATTCATAATCATGAATTATATTTGTGATGCATGACTTGTCGGTAGTGGATGTAACAGTAGGACATGAATGCTTCTTTGTACTGCACTCCCAGAAATTCAATAAAATAAAGAAAAAAGCTGCTTTCAGAATTTTTAAAAATTGCCATTACCAGTTCCTAGTCACATCTAAGGATTATTGGTCTTTCTTACTAAGAAGTCAGGGATAGACATTAGATGCCTCTTCACAGTTACTGTTACCAGTGACTTGGTGATCTCAGGTGGATCTCTAGTAAACAGCACTTCTTCTAATAAAACCCTGCTGTAACTAGAATGCTCTCAGAATTCAGCTTGGTCCCAGGAAGTTACTTTTTGCAGTTGTTATTCCCAACTGTACGGACACCAGAGAAGCAGTGCACAATGCACTGTACCACTATTTGGCTGAGCAAAATCTGGAAACTCAACCCTTAACATTCAATTTGACATCAGACTAAAAATGAAGAGTTTTAAGGCAGAGGTTACCACAACACAGGAACTCAACTATGTTTTGATTTAGCAACATTAAAATTTAGTCATTTTTGATCAAATGAAACACTTGAAATTTTTGAAGAAGAAATTTTTCATTTTAGTTTGCTGAAGGATATTTCAGCATTAAATGTGTCGTCCGTCCGTCCCCCCCCCTTCTTTTAACGTGTTGGAATGTGGCTAGACTCCCTCAACTAATGATGTACTATAAAAAAAAAGTAGCAGAAGATATGATCCTCCAGAGCCACAACAGCAATCCACATTAAATACAGTGCATTGCAGGACTGAAGTTGTTGCTTTATTAAAAATTACATGAAAGAAAACATTTTGAGTTCACCCAAGCAATTGATATATTCTCAGCTGAACTGAAGCAGACATTTCACTTTGACTTTTGTAGCTGGAATATTGAAACTTATGAAACCTTTCTTCTCTGTCCAAAACCACCCCCAGCAGCTAACAAAAAATTCCTAAACAAATTTTCTGGAGTGACAATTATTATTTTTAAATAAAGGAAAGAATACTATAAGAAATCAAATAAATAGGTCATTTTGATATCTGATAACCAAAAGGAATGTTTTGGCATAAATGTATTTATCTCCACTGCAATCTGATGAAGCTTTTCAGATTTTTAGTACTTGCTTATCTTTGTTAATAACACTCAGGCATGCATATATCTTCTGAGAGGTCTACTTTAACGGCTGAGCTTTAATGGCTCAGCTGACAGGAAATGTTAAAAGACACCAAAAAATTATTAGTAGTACTTTGTTTTCCATGAACAATGCTATCCACTTTTAGACCTCCAGAAATCCAAGGCTGATCTATATATTAAAACAAGCGAAACCTAAAAAGTAGAGAATAGGCACCCCCCTCCGCCCCCCAAAACTGGAGGCAAGTTTCATAACAAATGAAACATTTTCAGCCAGACAACTTTAACCCAATATTTATTTTGCACTTCACTCTCTTGTCTTTTAACTTAAAGTTGTTTATAAATTATATGTGAAAGGATTCCTGGGGAATAAGCTCAGAGATAGAGCTAACCTGATGATTTATGTATTGCTGTAGTAACATAAAAAAGGGGCATAGTTATACAGATGTTTACATATACATGAATATATATGTATATATAGGTGAGAGAGAGTATGCTCATGATAGGATGCCCTGTGCTAAATTAATCTTGGCTAGATTTTGTTTTTCCTCATGACAAGGCAAATGTAGTGAGATTTGAGTAACTTTACAACCAACTCTGTGCACCATCCCTGCTTTCTAATCCATAAATTTTGCCTCTGGACAATCTGTGTTAAAGGAATAAGTTTTGTTTCTCCCCGCCCGCAGAAATATGAAGTATAAATTTATTAAATTGATTAAGGAAAAGTATAGGATAAATACAAATAATTTGCCCTTCTCAGAGCAAAGTGTGACTGCTTTTCATTACAGTTTCATGGGATTTACCTGAATTCCATGAGGGTAAACGCTTTCTTTTTAGAATTAGTTTCATCAGGACTTCAATACAATGCATAAAAGGAATGCAAATTATTTGTTTGGGGGTATTTTTCATTTTTATTTGTTTTGTAAACCAGACAGATCGTACAACTTATTTTCAGTGTAGAAGCTGATTCCATATGTGCAAAATCAACATGAATATTGTAACACAACTTTTATTACAGGATAAGCTGAATTTAGCAAGACATTGAGCTAAGTAAAGAGAAAGTTGCATATTTTCTGAATGACTGACTTTTAAGAATAAAAAAATATGTAAAGCACTGTTAAAATGGGTATTTTTATAATACAGTTATAGCCTGGCAAAAAACCAGCCACTCTTTGCTTTTCACACACTGACTGAATTTCATTGCAAAGTAGTTTTTTGCTTTCACTAACCAGTTTGGAAAACTAGTTTGGAACTTTATTACTCTCCTGGCCAAAACTCTTAATTTGTTAGTCTGATTTTATCAATGGGTAGAGATGTTTTTTGTGTGCTATTACTATCCTTAAGCTTAAGTAGCTTTCTCCTAGCTGTTTAACCTCTGATGTACCTAGAGAAAAAATGTATTTGCTCATATTTAGCCCACTTACTCTTGGATATATTGGGACAAAACAGACAAGATGTGCTGCAGACTGCACTTTTTTTTCCTCTACGGAAAGTGTCTGAGCACCTAAAGTGCTTAATTTGGAGGATAATACTTTAGTTGCTTTAAGGAGGAAAGTATAAGACTGTTCAGTATCTTCTAAATAATATACATTTAAACCAAAGTTAGTAAATATTCACTGTAAGAGAAGTCTAGCTTGAGACTTGGTACACATACTAACCTTGTTTCACAGGATAGATTAGTGGACAATCTAAATTGTTGAAATATGAAATGTTCTCAACTTCAGTATCTCTGAAAGTTCCAACCTTATCATGTTGGTTATCCACAAATACTGAAGTATATAAAGACATTCAAACTCCATACGCCTTTCGGCACATGCACATTGTAGAACCATTTAATGTATTCAGCTGGAATTAAGCATGTGCCCACTGTCCTACCTACTGTAAATAAAAGAAAGTTGCTGTTCCTAAAAACAGAATACAATCTTAAAAATAATGTTGATATAATATAGAGTGGTAAAATACCGTATTTACTGTTACAGTTTTTGTGGTTTCTGTGAACAGGAAGCAATATAATATAATGTAAAGTAATATAAAATAATATAAATCTGACAACAACCTACCACCTTTAAAATATTTTAAAAAATTAACTGATACCAAGGGGAAGTGCTGAGAAGCAGACAAGAGTTACTTTAATATATCAATAAATCCAACCAAACCGTTTTTTTTCCTGAATGAACGTAAAACACTAAAAACACTGTAAATTTGTCTTGTTTTCTTACTATGTGATAAAATAATGTTAGCTTATAGAAGCTAATTTCTACTGTAATGTTTTTTTTACCATTACACTTGGTGTTCTGAAACGAGACCAGATAGCTCCAGGGACAACAATGAAGCTCCACCATTTTATGTTAGCAACAGAATACATCCATGGTTTTTAAACCCAGCTTTCATCATATTGAGCTTGTTTTTCATAGAACAAGATTATTAATTTCCAGGATCTGGGCAGTTTCAAACTACTTCCATTTATTTAGAGAGTGGTATATTAATTTCCACTAACCACAATTTGACTAAACCTAAACATATTGTCTGTTTTACATTTCACTTGCTAACAATAAAATAACCACTTTCAAATATAATAAATGATATTCAAATTGACTTTGTAGTCTACAGCGAGACTGAAGTGAGTGCTAAGTCTAAACATTTTCTAAAGAGCGTATAATTAAATTTTAGGAAACATTTTCTAAAGAGCATATAATTAAATTTTAGGAAACAATGTTTTTAGGAAACAGTTTGCTTTGAATAACACGACTGATTCAAAATAGGGTCTCATTTTTTAAGTCCTCTGGCTATATCAAAGGGTTAATTTAAGCAGGAAAATAAATTGTTGACGTATGACTAGATAACATGAGACTCAGCAATAAAAAATGCAAGTCTCTCTTCTGCTGTTTCTCTTCCAGATTAATGAAACTTTTATGTTTGGTATTAAGTCGTGTCTTGATCTGTTCAGTTACTCCTGTCAGGCTACACTTCCACCCCCAGATATTGGAATCCTGCTCCAAGATCACTGTTTTTACTAGTGGGACCATAACAAGAACATTTTGCTTTCACAGGTATGGATATGGTAGTCTGCCGTAGAATACCCAGGCTGGAGTTAGGGCATGCAGCTGAAGTGCATAGCCTAAAGGCAGGTGAAAACCAGACTGAAAATACTGCTGCTTCTCAAAACTGGTTGGAAGAAATCAGAAGCACATAAGCAGGAATTTCTCCCCACCTTTTTTTTTCTTTCCAGGAAACATTAGTGTTCTCTGTGGTGTTTACAAACTCACGTTTCAAAATAGAAACCATGCAGTACATTTTCTAGTTTACTTTCACACACCTGAGTCTTTCTTTACTGACATCACATTAACATAAGAAGGAGATAAGAATGTTGCTAGTAATGAAAAAGACCTACCCTCCAAACCAACCTGTTACTGAATTGGGCCTGCCTCCCTTTGTAGAAATTCCCATTCCAGATATTTCAAAGGTAATGAGAGACAGTAATTGTTCACATTGGATTTTTTTATACTTCTTTTTAAGCCGGAGAAGCAGCAGATACTATTCTAGCCCACTGATGGTCCTCTTTATTGCTGACAGTGCATTTTCAGTAGGTGATATATAAATGTGGTCACACGCACCCATGTGCTAATCAAGTCCCTCACACCTAACTCAGACTGTTGATGCTGGGGTCCTAAGGAAATCTGTATCTAGCTGACCTTTGCAATAAAAAGTAACATGCATGGAGTCAAAGGGCAGTAGTAGATGCTGTGTCCCCAGGTGCTCATGGTAAAAAACCTGGCTGTCAGGATTTACAAAACTAAACTACATTGGACAGAAGTTAGTTAATGCTACTACTTAATAGAAACATTCCCAAATAAAAGCAGTATGGAAAAACTTTTTGATTTGTGACCTATTGCTTTTATTTCCTCTTGTTGCTAGCATACTATCTATAGATACAATACTAGGGAATACTCACAATGTTATTTCAGTTTTCTTTATATCTAGATTGTTGATACCCCAGTGTTAGGTCACGGTTTGCCACTGCTGCAATCTGTTTCAGCCACTCCTGGGACTCAGAAGACCCTGATTCAGATCTGTGGTGACTACAGTCCCCCGCCACCTGCGGCTCACCTCGGTACGGCACTGAGATCTTGGTGTTGCCTGTGCAGAAATAGTGCAATCCTGCATTTGCCATGCTCCTGGTATTTTGTTACCTGCCTGCTGGTTTCTCATAGCAAGAGCTGCAACTCTTCCAAACAGTCTGTAAATTCAGGATTATTTTAGGTCTCTGGTGGCAGTATTTTTTGGAGTCTCCCACACTTGTAAGTGACAAAATATATCCCTTATAGGCCCCAAATTCCAACAGAGAAGGAAAACCTTCAGTCCAGCCTGCTAGATGTGGAATCACGGGCAGCTTTGCTCCCTGTAGAGATGTGAATTAGTTTTTGAAACTCAGGTGGTCAGGCTCCATACTCAGAAAGAGTAATAGATAATTAGGTAAATTCAAAGCTGTAAGTTACTGCATCTTTTCTAAGGAAAACTTCAATTGTAAATATTTCTCAGTTAATGATTTAGGATAAAAAACAGCTAGTACTCAAGCTAGCTACAAATTACATCTTGATATCTAGATTAATGGAACAGATACAAGTAAAATCTTAGAATTGAACAGATATGATAATAATATTTAGAATAAATTGTCCTAGAGCAAAATTACTCAATCTCTGCCCTCAAAACAAAGCACAATTATAAACACTGCACTTTGAATTATAAAGCATTTAAAGCCTGTTAGTCAGCTAAATGAGAGAAAAAACCTGCACTAAAGTTTTAAGGGACACTTTGGGACAATAACACCCTCATTAAAAAATAAGGATACATCAAAACTCTTCAGTTAAAAGGTTAAGTGTTAGTCTCTGTGTAGTTGATAAATGTTGAGCTAATCTAATCAGTGGTTGCAAGAGGCAATGCCATCAGCTAGCTGCCCTGACCTGTGCTTCTAGTTTTCACAAAAGTAAGATTTAAGAAAGATGTCAACTTCAGGCCTTTGACCTAGCAAGGACCTTGTTCGTGCCAGCCTGGTGTTCTGCTAAACAGACTGAGAACTTTCAGCTCAAATCAGTAACATGTGCGCTTCACTAATACAACACATGGCTTGGAAATTAAAATGCAACGTGATCGAGTGCTTTAGGATATTTTAACAGTTAAGAATGCAGCTAGGGAAAAAAAAAAGCTTGTTTCTGTGTTTTGCTTTGGGGAGGAGGAAAAAGACAAATTCAATTGTATTGCTTTTCTTCAGAAAACTGGGGAAACAAAAATTCAGTTAATTAGTTCATGGATGACTGACCTAGGGGAAATGAGGAGGTTGTATATTTCTTTATGACATGTGTCACTTATTAGATAAGTAGGTTTTACTACTTCCAATTGAGCTAAGTTAAAACTAATTAGAAGGTAGTTAAATTACAATCTAAATACAATAAAATGCAATAAAAATAGCAAAAGGCATTTTGGTCATCAATAATATTCCTAAATGCAGTTAATTATTTCCAATAGTTCCTGTATTGATTATTTCCAATTATTAGAGTAACAAGCTTTGCCAGTTGCTGGAATGTCAGTTTAACTCTACATACAGTAACTAGGACAGACTTTTCACAGATGCCATCATTTAACCAGGTTAATTTATTTCATGTCATCTTTTACTGGTACTTGTATGTGACTCTAGACATTACATATGAATCCGGACTCTCCATAAACCAAAATCCATCCACCCTTTTTGGTTATCATGGAATGATCAAGTGTACAGTAAAATTAACAGAGACCTAGTGATCCAGTTACTAATTACTACCAGCATTCTCAGGTCAGTGTTGAGATTTTACATTTGATAATAAAATGATGATGCATGTAATACCCATGCAGATTTTCACTTACTACAGTTTTACAATTATGCACTAACAATAAATGTATCTACATATATACATATATTTCTTCCATCTCAATTAGCTATGAAATAATTAGCTAACTACAGCTTTTTGCATACATATGCTTATCCCTTGCATTTCCAGTTTTTAGACTTAGATGGAAGCTTGAGTGGGAAATAAACTGCTCAACTTGGATGAGTCAAAGACAATACTAGGTTAAAGAAACTAAAAAGAGGAAATAGAAAAGTTAAACTACCTTCCACTAAAAAAGACTATCTCTTTTTGATACTCAAGCATGGAACACGTTAGCTTAATATCCATCTCCGACTGGATGTCCAGACAGGAAAAGTGACTTTTGTTTTTTCCTTTATTCTGGAAGAAGCTTCTCCTGATTTTAGAGTCCCAGTGTCTATTAAATTCATGGTCAACCTATTTCCTTAGTTTTCAGAGAAAGGAAAGAACATGCTGAGAAAGCTAATGAAATTTATTATAATTATTGGAATAGATGGTTGAGAGGATATTAAGACTACACATTGGACAAGCGCAGTTCACACAATTCTAATTTCTTCTGCAATTAAAATTGTTAGTGAAAACATACGAAGCATTGGTTATATGTAGTTTAATCACACCTAAATATATTTACTTCTTCTGTGTGTAAAGCTACTGATATTTCAACCTACATACTACCCTAGATTTTTCATCACTTATTTTTACCTGCTAATGACACAGGCAGTGTAATAAATAAATACAATAATATTGTAATAAAATACATAAAACAAATAAAGTGAATACATTGCAGGAATGTAGAATGGGCAGTTAGCATTACACTGCATAAAAGGTCTTAAATACATTTTTTTGTATAAGGGAGCTCTGCATTTATGAATTGAACATAGTATTGTACTTCTGCAAAAACATTTCCTTCTATGACTTAATAAAGGAATAGGACAGAGCAGGACATTTTCCTAATGGCTGTGAACTTAGAAAAATCTGCTTTAGTAGCCATGAGAACTATAATCTGCTATTATTCACTATAACTTCATGAATTCAAGGTAATGGACAGAGTATAGGTGGAAAGGATTTTATATTTGCAGAAGACTTAATATTTAAGCAAACCCAGAATTATGACATGGACATGCCCTAAACCCATACAGCAGTATCTCCTGCAATAGAAATATAATTGATATGCAAAGACCTGTTTGCAGTTTTGGTATATATTATTCTGTTCAGCATTTCTATTCCAGGAATGCTCAATACAGAAATTGAGATTGTCATTGGCTGTATTGGTTATACTTTAGTCAGACTGAGACAGGTATTAAAGAAACAGATTTGTACTATTCCTGCATACCTTTAAATGAAAAGAAAAAAAAAAAAAAGTAAAGCACCATTTAAATATTTTCTGCACTGATTTTATGTCACATTTTGGAATATACTAACAGTAGACCTATGCACCATTATATAACAACAGTATTTATGACAAGTCATAAGTACACAGCAATACAGAAACTTGGCAAGTATTCAAAGGTCTGGTAATGGAAAATAGTCTCCATTGTTTAAGTCAGGTTAGATGCAAAACTTTGATATATCTATTTAATGCCTTTCAGAATTTACTCAGCATTTTCCTTTTTACTTTTATTGAAGAGTAAAATTATTGAATTCAAGTTGCCACAAATATTATTCAGTTTAGTCTTGATACAACTTTTATAAGGAATGTCTTGTCATGATTTTTTTTTAAGTCTGTGATTTTTATAAAAGTTTAGTTAAATTAAACCACTGCGTAAAGAAATATTCTTCTATTTCCTCAATCATAACTAATTTGTCCTCATTGTTTTACAAATAGATGCTTCTTGTTACAAGGCATAACTTCTGTCAGTCCTCCAAAGCTCTAATATCTTCTGCAATAAATAAAATAGGCATTTGCCTTGAAAAAAATAAAAAATGAAGAAGTCCTCTTCCTCCAAGACCAGTAACTAAATGTGGTAAAAGCACTGAAAATACCTCCTAAATCAAACTTAGTAATGAAATCTCTTATTGAAGGAAAGATATAAAAGGTGTTATGAGGGACAATTTTCAACCAGCAACATTGGAAGATCAAGGTATCACCACTACATTGTGAAACAGTCTCGCAAACTCCTGGTACCATTGAAATACTAGCCATTTAAGATACTTTCAAAGAAAGAGATTTGCCTAAACACTGAACAGTTAATTTCGATTCCCCTCTTAATCATTCTTTAGGTGTTGATTTTTTTATTAAGTTATTGTTTTTCAAGCAATAAGTCACAAAATGGAAAAGAATATAATAACAAATGATCTTTTATCCACTGGAAAAACACAGCTTCCAAACAAAATAGCGAGCTATAAGACAACATCCAGGATTTGCATAGCATGCATTAAAAAGAATGTGGGCCATGCCTGCCTCTCCTTTGCCAGGTTTGAATTTGCCCATATTTTGCTATGAATTGATGATATGTCTATAATTTTTACATTTGCTCTTTTCAGATAATTTTGTACTTAGTAATTAATCAAAATCTTGTTTAATTTAAATACGTAAAGAAAGTAAAGAAATAAATGTCGCTAGAATTTCAACCATTTGGATGCCACTGTTGACTTTAGCAGTTGTGCAGCTGGACTGCAGACAGCAGAGTGAAAATAGACTACATCGGCTTTTCCTTTTGATCAAGGTCTGGATAACAATACTTAAGCACCAAAGCACATTAGGGCATATGGAGGTAGAGAGGGAGGAAGAAGAGGTGATAAAAAACAGCTCTCACCCTAAAAAGATCTCTTGGAAAGCTAAGGTGAGATAAGATGAACTAACAAAGTCAGTGAAGTATTGAAGGCAGTTACTAGCAATGAAACAATTATATGCATAGAATCATAGAATGACAGAATAGTCTGGGTTGGCAGGGACCTTTAAAGGTCATCTAGTCCACCCTCCCTGCAATAAGCAGGGACATCTTCAACGCGATCAGTTTGCTCAGAGCCTTCTCTTCTCCAGGCTGAACAACCCCAGCTCTCTCAGCCTGTCCTCACAGGAGAGGTGCTCACAGAGCCCCCTGACCATTTTTGTGGCCTCCTCTGGACCTGCTCCAACAGGCCCACGTCTTTCCTGTGCTGAGGGCTCCAGAGCTGGACGCAGGACTGCAGGTGGGGTCTCACCAGAGCAGAGCAGAGGGGCAGAATCCCCTCCCTCGACCTGCTGGCCATGCTGCTTTTGATGCAGCCCAGGATACGGTTGGCCTTCTGGGCTGCGAGTGCACATTGTCAGCTCACGTCCAGCTTTTCATCCACCAGTAGCCCCAAGTCTTTCTTGGCAGGGCTGTTCTCAATCCCTTCACCCCCAGCCTGTATTGACACTGCAGGTTGCCCCAACCCAGGTGCAGGACCCTGCACTTGGACTTGTTGAACCTCATGAGGTTCACACAGGCCCACTTCTCGAGCTTGTCTAGGTCCCTCTGGATGGCATCCCGTCCCTCAGACATGTTAAATGCACCACTCAGCTTGGTGTCATCTGCAAACTTGCTGAGGATGCACTCGAACCCACTGTCCATGTCACTGATGAAGATACTAAACAGTACTGATCCCAATACGGACCCCTGAGGGACACCACTTGTCACCGATATCCATCTGGACACTGAGTTGTTGACCACTACCCTCTGGATGCGACCATCCAACCAATTCCTCATCCACCGAACAGTCCATCCATCAAATATGTATCTCTCCAATTTAGAGAGAAGGATGTTGTAGGGGACCATGTCAAAGGCCTTACAGAGGTCCAGACAGATGACATCCATAGCTCTTCCCTTGTCCACTGATGTAGTCACTCCATCACAGAAGGCCACTAGGTTGGTGAGGCAGGACTTACCCTTGGTGAAGCCATGCTGGCTGTCTCAAACCACCTCCCCGTCCTCCACGTGCCTTAGCGTAGCTTCTAAGAGGATCCATTCTATGATCTTCTCAGGCACAGAGGTGAGGCTGACAGATTGGTAGTTCCCAGGGTTCTCCTTTTTACCCTTTTTAAAATGGGCGCAATGTTTCCTTTTTTCCAGTCACTGGGGACTTCACCTGACTGCCATGACTTTTCAAATATCATGGAGAGTGGCTTGGCAACTACATCAGCCAGTTCCCTCAGGACTCTGGGATGCATCTCATCAGGTACCTCTGACTTACGTATATTCAGGTTCCTCAGGTGGTCACGAACCTGATCTTCTCTTACAGTGGGAGGGACTTTGCTCCTCCAGTCCCTGTCTTGCAGTCCATCCACTTGAGAGGTGTGGGAAGAGAGATTGCTAGTGAAGACTGAGGCAAAAAAGTTGTTGAGTACCTCAGCCTTCTTGTCTGTTACCAGTTTGCCAGTCTTGCTACACTTTCTTTGACCTCCCTTTTCTGGCTGATATACCTATAGAAGCCCGTATTATTCTTTGCATCCCTTGCCAAGTTCAGCTCCAGCTGTGCCTTGGCCTTCCTGACCCCATCCTACACAACCAGGCAGCGCCAGGATACCTGTCCCTGCTTCTGCTGCCTGTGCATTTCCCTCTTGCCCTTTAATTTGACCAGCAGGTCTTGACTCATCCACACTGGTCTCTTGCCTTCCTTTCCTGATTTCTTACACCTGGGGATTGAGAGCTCTTGCACTCTATGGAAAGTGTCCTTAAAGATCTGCCATCTCTGTTCTGTTCCCTTGTTCCCGAGGGCTGTTTCCCAGGGGGGTCCTATTGACTAACTCCTTGAAGAGCTGGAATTTTGCTTTCCTAAAATTCAGGGTCCTGACTTTACTCTTCACCTGACTCAGATCCTTCAGGACTGCAAACTCCACCAGTGCATGATCACTGCAGCCCAGGTTGCCCCCAATCTTGACATCACTGATTAGCTCACTTGCATTGCTGACCAACAGGTCCAGTATCGCACCCCCTCTGGTAGGGCTGTCTACTACCTGGCTTAAGAAGTTATCCTCAGTCCATTCCAGGAGTCTCCTGGATTGCCTATAGCTCGCTGTGCTACTTTTCCAGCAGATGTCGGGGTGGTTGAAGTCCCCCAGCAGGACGAGAGCCTGTGAGCGTGATGCCTCCTGCAGATGGGAGTAAGGCTTTGTCAATAGGCTCCCCTTGATCGGGAGGCCTGTAGTAAACACCAACCACAAGGTTCCCTTTGTTGCCTTGGGCCCTGATTCTTACCCATAAGCTTTCAACCTGCTCGTGGCTATTCTTCAGAGACAGCTCTTCACACTCTATCCATTTGTTGATGTAGAGGGCAACGCCTCTGCCCCTCCTTCCTCGCCTGTCCTTTCTGAACAGCCTGTAGCCATCAATAGCCGCACTCCAGTCACAGGATTTGTCCCACCAAGTTTCAGTAATGGCAACTAGGTTGTAGCTTTCTAGCAGCACGGTGGCTTCCAACTCCTCCTGTTTGTTGCCCATGCTGCACGCATTGGTGTAGAGGCACTTCAGCTGCACTGTCAGCCGTGCCACCTTCTTAGAGGAACACCCCTGAATCCCTTTGAGGTATTTCACTGTTGTTTCCTTGTTGGCTCCTATTACCTCAGGAGCCCCTGGCTCAGCTCTGTAAGACTTCAAGGGTGCTGCAGTGTAGCCAGCACTTCTCAGAGCAACAGGCTGAGGGCCCTGGCTAGCACCCTGGCCCTCTAACCTTGGCGTGTCATCCCACAGCTTGTCACAGGCAAGCCTGATATTATCCCCCTCCCACTTTAAGTTTAGTTTAAAGCTCTGTCAATGAGCCCCACTAGCTTGTGAGCAAAGACCCTCTTCCCCCTTTCAGAAACGTGAATCCCATCTGACACCAGCAAGCCTGGTGCCACGTAGGCCATCTCATTATCGAAAAACCCAGAACTGTGGTGGTGACACCAGCCACGGAGTCATGTATTAATAGACACTTTAGCACATGTTGATAATTTCTTTAGTTCTGCTGGAGAAACATCTTAGAAAATAACTAGGTAGAATATTTGGCAAACTTAGATGAACATGTGCAGGACAGGCAACCAGAATAAAGGAGATTCAGGTGTGGACATACCATGTTTAAATGATCACCTCATAGTTTTTTTTTTTTTTTTTTTTTTTTTTTTTTTTTTGTGGAGAGGGGAACTACATTTATAACCTCAGACTCAACGGCCCATCTTGCAGAATGACAAGCTCCTTCAATTTACCAAGATATTTCCTTGAGAAAATCACTGCAACACAAGAAATGCAATATAGTTTTGAAATGTTCAGGTATTGGGAATCAAGGGCCAAGTTCCTCGCTGGCCTAAATTAAGATTCCTTCAAATCTGAGTGATAAGACTCAAAGAGTAAGAGCGTAACTCTGAAAAAAATGATGAAAGGGTTATGGATGGGGGTGGGGGAGCAGGATTCATGTCAACAAAGCAGTCTTACTTTTTAAATATGGCACAGAAAGTTTCTATTCTAAGACCTTTAAGAAGAGAGAAAACTCTATGCTATACATTTAAATGAGCAAGAACTGGGGAGAAAATGTTTATGTAACTAAATTTAGTAAGACCAGGTCAAGAAATGTGTTGGTCATGCAATGAGACATCTTGAAGCACTTATTAAAAAAGCTAGAATCCACACGGTTCTCAAAAAAACAGTTGCTGCACTAGCTTTAAAATCTGCAAGAAACAGGACATTTGGTAAAATGAAGGAATCAGACCATAAGCAAAACATTAAAATGAATATATTCAATCCTATTTTCTAACAAAACAATCACTGCCAAAAAGGACAAGTTGATACTTCTCACTAAATCTGTGCTCAATCCATAAACACTTTTAAGGAATTCAGGAGCCTGTGTCAGGAATTCAGAAGGCACAGTACAGTATGGAAGTGATGCTTTAATCATACTTTGACTTTTTATCTCAATGCAAATAAATAGGTAAGAACCACTGATATATAAAAAAAGCCCCAAACCACCGAACAGTCTCATGAAGCCACAGATAAAAAGACCTACTATCAGTGGGACACAGAACTGGTATTTAATTCTGGGAGTTTTGGGTTTTTTTTTTAAATCCTTAAGAACATCATCTTCTGCTGAGCACTCTAAAAAAAAAATCACAAATTCTCCTTTTGTGTCATCAGTTATAGTGTCTCAATAGATGTCAAAACTGTAGAACTGGAATACATTTCAAGAGCTAGCAGCAGGAAATGAACCTTAAGAAATTTTAACTATGTACAGTAGGGTGAAAGGATAGGAACAGGGGCTTATGTTTTATTAGTTTTGTTCATGAGAAATAAAGTACTTCAGTTATCCATAAAAAGGGTGCAGACCAAAATCATAAAGAACATGTTAACACCGCTAGCTTGTAATGGATGCAATCACACTATTACTATCTAAATTTTTGTTTATTTTTCAACAGATTGGTGTCTGCGAATCATGCTGTCTTATACTGCCGTTCCTCTGTAACCTTAACCATTATTCCTACTGTGTAAAGTGAAGCACAAATTTAAGGTGACAAAGCACCAGTTGGCTGATGTGAAGTATGCTACGAAAGCAGAAACCTCTGAAAGCTTCACAGCCATTATGAAATAACTGACCTATATGAAACTGCTACCATGGTTCACAAATTTATTGTCAGGTTCCAGCCTCTAGCTGTTCTCTGATTGTTCTAAATACTTGACAAACTGAAGCCTTTTCACTTTCCGTTGAAATTGCCTCATCTCCCTGTCAGAGCGCCATGGGGGACTCCATTACTTTTCTGACTTCTTTCCCCTACTGACAAGTCATTTAGCTGGCTTCTTGTTGTGAAGGCTGTCCATGTCAAATTAGCCAGGGCCCCTATTGTCCTTATTACCACTCGAAAAGCCATCATGAGTAATGCTACGGGGTCCCTCAGTTGTCATCATTTGTCAGAAAGAAAGGGAGTGTGGTTACATATAGCTGACAGGTAATTTCAGTGTCTACAATTACCCCAATTAGTCTTGTCATAAACAATTCGATAAATGCACACCAATACAAACAGATAAACACACCAAGGTTTCTCACTATTAATGTCATGTAATGGATAAATCAGTGATATAATGCTATATTTTATTTATTTCTTTAAACTATCCTCAGCTGCAAGCTGGCAGTTGCTACCTGGTCAGCACAAATTGTACTATCTACTTTCATTAGCTCATCACCACAAGAGAATATGGAAGGCTGTGACAAAATTCATTTAGAGAGAGCACAGAAGAGCAGATTGCCTAAAGCAGGTGTTATAACAAAGATAAAACAAAGGTTTTCTTTTGTCAGTTCAGTGCCGCAATGAGCTATAAAGGAGACTATTTTGTCCTTAAAAACAAACACTAAATATGAGGGAGACAGAAAGAGGAAGCAGTGAAATACGTTCCTTCTGAAATTAAGAACTTGCTTCCCACAATATCCCAAGTCAATCAGCAGGTGGGTCTTCTAACAATATACGTATTAAAGCCTCATTTTCAGAGGGGGTCACAATATTAACCAAATCCTTTCCACCTTCTTTTTCTAATTAAAAAAAAAAAAACCCAAAACACTTTGCAATGCCATACAGCTCCTGAAAGATCTGATAATTATTCCACATAATCTACAACATAATCCCTGCTGTTCCTACATAAGAATTATTTGAGAACGGAATTAGTAATTCCAACTCGCTGGACAGTCTGTAATACTGTGTTAAAGTCTTTTGGAGCATAAAATACTGATAATGTTGACTGCTCTTCTAAAATGTCAGGTAGACCTGTTATAAACACAACACTGAAAAAGGTAGCTTTAATAACATCCATATGAAGCACTGAATTACGAATTGCTAAGCTTATTCTTGTGATCCACCTAAATAAACATTGAAATCTTGACATCTCTAGAGTCCACAGCACCCTGTCTGTTTGCTGACCGCAGGCTTAAGTGATGGCTGGAAAACTGAACACAGACATGTTGTTGTAGGAAATTGCTTTTGGCAACTATTTGTTCAAACTCAAGATTTTTTTTAAACCAACACTAAGAACCCACCAGAAAACAGGACAGGTCTCCCTAATGAGTAATCTATTTTAGCACAGTCTTGTCTAGGCATGACAGTTTACTGAGAGGCTTGAAAAACTCGTAATTACCAGTGTTACAGGGCAATTAATGTATATTACACTGCACTACTCATGGCAGCAACTGTCATTTTCTCAATAAAAATGAGTACTCTTCAGCTAAAGGTGACATTAATTGGGACTTTAATGACTATGCAGAGGAGCTGAAGCCAAATATGAACAAAACAGCGATTCAATGAGCGACTTCAGAAACGAGAAAATTGTACTAAAATGAGATTAATTGCTGTTTAGAAAAAGGAAAGAACCTAAAAAGCTATTAAATTGCAGGGTTTGGGTGCCCGGGTGATGGTTGTGATGTTAATCTTGCATTCTCACAGCAGGCAAATATTCACTAAATTCAGAGCCTTTTGACAGCAGGAAAAATCATGTATGCTTAACTTCAATCCATCAAAAATATATTTCAGCTTTTATCAGTGTTCTAAATACTTCTGCAATTTCAAAAATTACTGCTCCATTCCTTGGCTGTCATCATGCAAATGCGAACACTGTCAATATTGCTATGAAAAATTCCCTGGCTTCAAAAGGCCTACTTCGGTGATAAAGAAAGAAAAACGTGAAGATTAGAATTGCAAAACACACACTACTAATATAACAGAAAGCAACAATAAGAATTTAATGTTTAAGTTGTGGAAACTGCTAAAATAGAAAATGATGGGGTGTTGTTTTAGAGTGTGTGGGGAAAAAAAAATAATCAAAGAATTCCCCCACTCTCTCATAAAATATTTCAAAGCTTATAACTTTATAGACAATTACTCATTGCAAATAATTAGGACATAATTTTGCAGCTTGACTTCAGGTGATATAATTATTAAAACTGCTCTGTAGTTTCTAAAAGCCTTTATCCGTGCTACTTAATTCTTTAAAGCAATTATATAATTGCTTTTCTTTATAGCCTTTTTAACTGTCATGATGACTGTATACATAAAACATTGCACTTAAACTCTGACATATAAGAGGGATAAACATAGCTCTGATTCACTTTGAAGTTGTATCTCCTGTAACTTCAGATTTTAAAACAGAAAATCAGTTTAGCTTTTCAGGTTAAAAATTGCACATGGAGTATTCACATGTCTTAAGAAGAAACCGCCCTCTTCTACCTAAATCTGCAACAGTTGCACCCTGGAAGAGACAAAAATAGAGCTCATCGTTTCTTACAGCTTCCTATTCCATAATTGATTCTGTTCGTTCTGCATCTTCATAATTAGACATCCACCTCCTCTACACTTTAAAAATCTCTAGATACATTAAAACATGCATACCCAAGAGCTGCATCCACTAGGCAATATAATAAAGATGATGACAATAGGGACACTGTATCTTCACCAAGTAAAAATGAAATCCAGAACAAATAACTTCAGAAGCTTTTGAGAGGAGCCAAGTGTCTAAGAGAGTGATGTAATGTGCAAGAAACAGTAGAAGTGTGTCGTAACATTAATTTACCCACTTTGCATACAGTACTTTGATAATTAGTCAAGTCTGTTCATTACATAACTATTACTTAAAGTATCTGAAAAATGCATGACTTAATGTTACCATAGTAACCTTTGAGTTATACATACAATCCATGAAATTAATATTTCAAATTTAAAATTTGATGATGCAATTTTTTGCATTAAACTTCCAGTCTTTTGCAAAGGACAAACAAAACAATGCATGGGCACTTCATATTTGAGTGTTCATAGTTTGCAGAAGTGACTGAAATAAATTTCCTTCAGGTTTTGACAGTTCCTTCAGTTTCAGTGTCACTGACATTTGGATTTATGAAACCACATTTTGTCAGTTGGTTTACAAGACAGTGTATCTCCAACAAAACAATTCTTTTAAAACTTTTAAAACAAAGTTTAGAATATGCGTATGCAACACAAGATCATCAGGTTGAATTTGATTTGCGATATGAAGCTCTGACCATGACTAACAGCCAATCCCAGAGTATGCACATACATTACTAGCACCTATGATACTTTTAGAATTTTGCGTTAAAAGGTTTCTTGTGAACTTTTCAATTACTAGACTCCTAGCCATCTCTAAGGAACAACATTATGTACTTCTGAAGGCAAGCCTGGCAAACAAGCTGTCACTAAAGAGGGAAGATTACATTAGGAGGCACTGACACAAGGAGGTGAAACCACAGCCTAACGCAGTTAGTGGCTAACTACTCATTGTCTCTAGCAAAGCAATGATTTCATCTAGAGAATTGTCATTTTCCATACTATTTATTGTTCTACCCCAGACACCCTGCACAGGCTGCAGGGCAAGTAAAAGTTACGTGTGTCTTTGTTCTGCTAAGAGTAGTTGTTTTTCATGTGAAAACTGTGTTTCTTGTTCCTTCCATATTCAAATGAAATACTAACAGTAATACTGTTCTTAAACTTTGAACAAAAAAAGTTTTAAACTTGGACTTTGGAAAGCATCACCTCAAAGCATGAAGAGAAAGGTAACTGCTGAAAAAAATCTCAGTTTTTTCCTCTTCTGCAGAGATTAATACACATAAAATAGCAGATTCCAGTATACACAGATCACAGGAGTCAATTACATTGAATGTAAAGAGACTGACTTGCTTTCACATCACACACATACTCACTCCAAGTTTTGTAATAGGACTGGTTTAAATTCATGTTGACTATAGAAACAAAAATGCATATATTCACCACCCCAATACTTTCCTTTTCCTCTACCTTCTCTTCTTTCCCCAATTGTTTCCTTATTTCATTTTCATTACTTGCACAATATAATATCTTATGTTCTGAGTTTGTATTTAAGAATGCTGACCTGTAAGCATTTTTGCAGGTTATTTTGCTCTTCCATTGTATTAACAGCATGAACTTTTCAGAGTAGAAGTCATGTCCAGCTGAAGCTTGTCATAAAATCAGAAGTCATTTTTTCCATCTTAAAAAGTGGTAATTTTTTTCCCCATTGTACATATTTAGAAAAAGAAATTTAAGAATTGAAGCTCTGAAGTACATTAAGGATATATACCTATTTAAAAGCTGGAAATAGTTCTAAAAAATCCAAGAGAAAAGTTGCAGTGATCAGTCTACATGGCAGAGCCAACAAGTCCTTTCCATTTTTAAAAACATTTTAAGTATCTTCTTGACCTGAGAACAAGTTAATAGAACTTCTTGGTCAAGAAGCAGCAATATTAAACCCATAGAGTTTATAATATCAAGACGTTTGTGTCATGATGAGTTAACAAATTCTATCAAAGAACAAAAAGAACCAAGAAACTGTATAAACCTGACTGTGCTAGGAAGGACAAACAAAGGCATTATGCATCTTCTCCTGTAGCAACAATGAAAACCTGTTACTAACTCTCTCTGAGATTATGCCTGACATGTTCTTATACAGAATTTGATGAGGTCAATGGAATTTGCATTGTCCTGTAACATCATATACCAACTATTGACCTGTAAAGCATCATAACTCAGATGAATGCACTGTGGTCCCCGAAAAATTGTTTCCATATGCAGAAGTGCACATTCATGAAGTCCATGAGTCTTAAGCTTGGGCAGTCTTTGTTATGAATGCAGAAAACCAAGGGGATCAAGTAGTAGGAGTAATAGCAGAAATGTAACATAAAGCTGCTTGTACTGCCTTTGCTGTCTTTTTATTTTTGAAGGTTCCATGAGTTTCTGAAATCGGATTTATCTCATTTAATCTCAAAGTGATTGTTTTCTTAGCTATTCTCTGAAATACTGCAGAACCTCACTCTGTCTTCAGGCCTGAGTTAAACAGTAGCATGATCTAGATCAAAACCACTTGAATAAAAACAAGAACCCTCTCAAATGGGAGATTAGTGTTCCCCTATCAATGTAAATAATACAATCTTCTAATACTACCATTGTGGGGGTGGGGAAAAGAACAAAACCAATACTTGTAATGTAGGATGGTAAACACAAAGACTTGTTACCTGCAGACCAGATCTCTCATAGAAGACAATTACCTTCCAATTCTGGCAATAGTCAGTATGGTTTTGGTAGAACATTTCTCTTGCAACTCTTGCATTTCCTATGCCTAGCATAAGCCTCCAGGCTCATAAATTTACCAATCAACAGGCTGCAGTTCAGGATGGTATCTCAGTCATAGTTTGGATATGCAACAGAAGAGTTGCTCCAAATTAACAACCAACCACATTAAACTATCTCATTAACAAAGGTATGCCGTTCAGTTATTTTTGGCAACTGTTGCCTGACTGGGTTTTCCATACATCCGAACCACCAAACTTCTATGACTTCAATTAAAAAAGCCAGTATCAACTGTAACGGAAGCAGAAGCACATGCAAACCTCCACTGGACTTGACACACTGCTTTAGTCTGGATTCCACAAGCACAAATGGGAGCCTACTGCTTCTGAAAGTCTTCAGTCAGAAAGTGGGTTTCCCACTGCTAGATACTTGGGATCTCAGGGTTTTATTTTAGACTTGCATGTCTTACAGAGGATTTTCCAGAACTATTCTACAGCTTTTCATGGGAATTCCCACGGGCTTTGAGCTTAGCCTCTCTAAATCTTATGTAGGAGAATCTTATTTAGAAACTTTACGTGCAACCTCAGTGAGTGTATCTACCTTACTGATTCAGTGCATTGCAAAAGGTCTTCTTAAATGCAGATTTGCCTTGCATTTACGAGTAAAATCTTGCACTATGAACTTGAGAACGTCACAAGAGTGCTTGAAGATGTGTCTCTCTCTGCTGAAGCACCCCATTTGGGATGCGGGTCCCAGGCCCTCCAGGAGCTAACTCATTATGAGCATGTGGTCTGTATTCAGAAACCAGAAACAGTGGAAACTTCACTTCTGGTAAAGGTCCAACAAGGACATATGGACCTAGAATCATAATGGATCTCTCAAAGTCACACTTGGGTCCTCCCCCTTTCATGGTGCACAAGTCAGTAACATGGGATGACAGATGAGATCCACTTTACCCTAGGTCTGTCTCACAAAAGTTCAAACCAATGACAACGCCTGTACCCTGACAACTTATTCTATGTATTTCATTACTAGATAATTGCCATCATAGATAAACGGAGCTTTTCAGTCTTTATTCTTCTCACCCTTCTTTCTTAATCATTATGGTCAATATGATCATCTCATCCATTAAAAGCACCTACAGCCCTCACATCAGTCTCCATTTGGAGTTCTCTCTGGAGCTCCTCATATGTGGCATGTTCAAATCTGGCTAATTCTTTCTTCAGGGTATCTTTATTTCCTACTTTCTCATTTCATCTACAAAGATGAGATTCCCTTAAAAGTGCTCATTTCTTCTCTGTATTGCAGCAAAATACCTTTCTATGAACTTGATCAGTGCAGTCTGCTCTTCTCATCTCCATCCAAAACAATTTTGCAAAAAAAATTGTGTGACTATTTAAGTATGTAATTTCTTTCTTTGTCCTTGGAAAGTGGAAGACCCACTACAGAGGAAGATGTATATGCCTTTCATGGTTCTATCATCCCTCTCCATTCACTAGCAAACTGTCAAATCCCACATTGAATTGGCAAAGCACCTTTATCCTTTATCCCCAATTGCCTCTCAAGGTTAGAAATAATTCTCAAAAAGCATTAACAAAAGCAATTTGTTATTTTCCTCTAAATTTCTCATCTGTCAAAACACATGAAAAATTTAGCAGGCTGCTGATGCACTCAGATCAGTGCATATTATGCTGACCAATATTATCTTATTGCCTCTCTGCACTGCACTGTAAACATTTGTTGACTCTTGTATTATACTTGAACATTAAACTCTGTAGTATAAAGTATCTCTTGTTCTGTTCTACAGCAGTTTCTAGCACATTATTAGGCTTTCTAGGTGTAGTTTCAATACATGTAGTAAACGCTAACTAAGATGATGTGTAATAAAGCAGGGAAATAGTGCATTCCAAAGCCACTTCATACACTAACAGAACATCTCCAAACATGAAATATAAAAGCAAGGTTGAGATTTTACTCATAATTCATATTGCTTAGAGGAAAGACATAATGTATTTTTAAAAAGCATATTCACGTAATAAAAATGACTATATCATCAAACTGAAGAAGAACAATGATATAAAATACCAAATGAACTGTTCCAAATTTTGTCTTTCATTCTGGATAGTAATGTTCTGCTTCAAAAACAACAACAACAAAAACATAACAAAACAAAAAGCCCAAAATACAATCTCCCACATATCTTTTCAATATCTTTTTAATTCAAGGCAATTAGACATTTCTTTGAAAAGTCTTTTACATCTTATAAGTATTTATATCTCATCTTGTCTAAGAGCAAACAATCTTTTTTGTTATCATAAATAGGTATAAAATTATGTTTAAATGCTCCTCATGTTTTTTGTAAACGTTGAGAGTCAATAACACAATCACAGCAAGTTTCGTAGTTTAATTATATATCATGTAATGCTAAATTAGAAGTGCTGTATTTCAAAAGTCATTGTTAAACAACAGTAGGGAAAGGATTTTTTTTTATCATGTTATAAAGGTTTTTTTCTCTTCATAATTATTTCTATTTCTTTCTCTGCAGACTTGCTCTTTAAGAAACTGGATTACCTAGCACTAAGGATAATATTTGAAGGTGGAGCTTCTTTACCTCAAAAAGAGCATTAAAAACTCAGTTAAATTACTCCTTCTGCCATTAACCATAGGGGGGGAAAAAAAAAGGTGTGAGACGTGAAAACTATGAATGTGTGAGGACAATTATGTTTCGGGTTTTTTTTGCCTGTATCTGTGCTTTTATCCCTTGGCCCACAGGCTGCAAGAGGCTTTCTACTTTTGAATTAAGGAGACAATGAAAATTTAATTATTTATTGGTAAATAAATGCCAATATGTGATAATTATTTGCATAAAATAATTTAAGCCAAAACAATGCTTGCATGTTTTTAATATATGATTTAATACAGTTATTCACTGCTACACGTTGATAACATGTTTGTACCTCTATTTAATTCTACTTAAAAATCCTTGGAAACATTTATGTTGAAAGCCTGAAATTCAGTCTTTGTGTGGTGCAAGTTTGCCCTAGGTAAAAAGATGGGTACATCTGCAAAAGGTATCAGGATTGTTGCCTGCATTTTTTTCCATGAAAACAGCAGATACGACATCAACTTATCTCACAAAATGACTCATTAGGTGGGATGAAGTTCAGTTAAATCCTATGAAAACTTAGATAATGAATACTGGACCATATTAAATTTCAGCAGATAGAGATTTCCTTAGAATTGTAATATAAAGCAGGGAAAGCAATAAAGTTGATTCCTGTTCCAATTTCTTCTCAAACTTCTTTATTAACACTGAAGAGTTCATTTTCTTTACTAATTTTAGGACATGGAACTGAAATTGGGACCTTTAGCTCCCACTAAAGTTTGCTTTCGACCTTTCAGTTTGTCAGCAGATTTCACATTCTTCTGGGATAAAGCAATTATGTGGCACTAATATTGAGGAATTATATATTGATAGGTTAAAACAAATACTATCTCCTTATTAAAAACTGTTTGAACATCAACTTGGTATTCACATCCAATGGAAAATATCAGCAACTCACTGTTGACGTTTTAAATTATACAGTGCATTATATTTTTTTCATTCTGAAACAAACAACATATAATGAGATTTACACAGTGAATTTTTGGTAACTATGGCTTGAAAGAAAAAATGCATAGTATACATAAAAAAATGTGGAAGTGTTTATATATTGTTTACTATCCCAAGTTATATTTATGGCATTTACTTTTCTTAAAAGCTCTTTTGATAGAGAAATATAGAACAGCATTTCTAGAAAAGAATATATTGAAATGGTATAAACATATTGAAAAACAAGAATCTTTGTAATCCTCATGTGTGTGTTTCATGTAGAAACATTTACAGATATTATTAAGACATATGTGCAATAGCTGCTTTACATTCTGCTGATCTATTTCCAGGTTGCTAATCAGTATCAGATTAATTTATGCTCACATTTCCCAAATCACTGGCATTTCTGAGTCACTAAAATTCATTGTAAAAAATGAAAAAAGTAAATTTAACTATTTTCATATTTTTAAACATGGTGAGAATTTCCATTTTTTTAAAAGGCATGGATAATCATTGATCTACTGTGATAAGAGTAACTCTAAAATAATTCTTTTTACTGTTTGCCTTTTCTGATGTAACTGCTCATTTCCCCATTCCCTAAGTCATGAAAAACAGAAAAAAAAGTCAAGCATTTCTAGAAAATGTCTTAATCTGGTCAAAATAAGCTTCTATGGCTTTGGTCCCCAGAAGCTTTATTAGTTTCCTGGGCTCCATAGTGGGATAAACTATTTCATGCATGAAGGGATCAGCATTCCTTCTTCTAATCATTGCTATTGTACCCATTACAAAGCTCTCTGAACATCTCCTATGGATATCACATGCTATCTTAATCCCCCTCAATTAATAACTTTATACTCATATTTCAGTTCTGCCACTTCTACATACATTATTACTTGAGGATGATACCGAAGTCTTAACTGAGTATGTTGAGATTATAGTAATTTTTCCACCACAAATACATTCTTACACTGAAAGTGTCCAGACAGCAGTTTCCAGCGACTGAGTGTAACAGCTTAATACAATGGGTAATCCTCTCATAGCGCCATGACAGATGTCGGTGCCCTTGTCTGTTGTGACCATCCTGTAACTTTCAGAAGCAGAAACCATTTTCCTATGCGCTTTGATAAGCAATGTGATAGCTGGTACTGTTTACATAAAAAGTGCCAGAAATCTCTGCTAGCACCAGCTAAAACTTTTACACATGAAAGCTATTTTTTTATACTCTGGGTTTGCTGATGCACTATATTACAGTCTTCAGAACGTAATATAGGTGGACTCAAAAAGGAAAGAAACTTAGAAGTCAAGAGTTTTTGCTTTAATGTATTAATATTTTAACCAATGATCTAACTCATCGTACCTGTCTCCTCAGGTAGAAGTCACCTGTACCTTTCTAGTTAGCTTCCTGCCTACTTTTTGAAGATGGTGGGGGTTAAATGCTAAGGGGAATCGTAAAGGAACAGACTGACATCACGCTGATTGTTCTCACTTACAGAGGAAAATAGACGTAGTATCACCTGAAGATTAGTACTCTCTTTATACTCAAAATCAGGGATGTACAGATTCTCACAGGGTGAAAGGCATGGTGTGACCAAATTCTCTCAGAACACATTTTCAGCTAAATTAAACTCCTCTTGATATGATATTAAATCATGCAGTCTAAGGTCCTGCTGGGAGAAAGAAAGAACTAAACTGCATTTAGCTTTTTAAAAGCTTCCCCTTATCCCCCTTCAATCAGCCCTTAATCTTCCAGGAATAACTAACTTCCAAAATCTACACACTGTACAGACTGACAAACAGCAACATCCACTGTTTCCCAGAGTACAGGTAGCACCAGAAATCTAAGTGAAGTCTGCTATGCATTCCAGCAGGATAAGTGTGTAGATCAGT
This sequence comes from Haliaeetus leucocephalus, assembly GCF_000737465.1. Classification (NCBI taxonomy): domain Eukaryota; kingdom Metazoa; phylum Chordata; class Aves; order Accipitriformes; family Accipitridae; genus Haliaeetus; species Haliaeetus leucocephalus. The sequence continues at coordinate 5,280,225 of NW_010972853.1, forward strand.
ATTTCTCTCTTACAACTTGTAAATGCCTAGCAGTTTTCCAGCATATATAATGAATATAAACTGACATACAAACGGCTTGTTTTCCTTAACTACTTTCTATGGATCACTTAGATACAGTCCAAGCACAGATGAAAAACACAGGCCCAAATTTCAGACAATAGTGTGTTGCATCTACAACAGTAAGCGTTTATGTAATAAGCTTATATTTAATAAATTAAAGATAAATGAAAACCAAATAAAATGTTTTAGCAAAGTGGAATCAGCAGAAAGGCAAGATGCGTGGCCTGTTGAGACCTAACTAGCGTACTGCAAAGTATTTAGGAAAACAGAAAAAAACCATGCTCCCCAGTATCTGGTAGTTACGTTTGTGAAAAAAGCCTAAGAAGCGATAGGAAGTATAACTAAGAATGGAAGATCTACATACATCATCAAATAGAGTGGTACTTCTCTAATCATTGAAAGTGGACTTTGACAAAAAGTACGGTCTGTCAGGAGATAAACATATGAATGGTTCATACAAGGAATGGAATTTGGGCATGGAAAGGAAGGAAAGAAGAGATTGCTTATACAGCCCATAAAGTAATCACTCTGAAAAAACATATGGGTGAGTGTAAACAATGACAATCTAAGCAACAAAAACCATGAACAGAATTATTATACATCACCACAAAATTTGCTATGGAAATAACAGGCTGCAAAACAGAAAACCTAATTTTAAACTGGTATGGTTTTGAATGGGAAAGAAATATAATTTTAGGATTGTAATACAGTTTCAGTAAGGTGCAGCCTATGTTCAGAGATTGGTTGCTCTTAAGAATAGGGACTCCACAAGAGTTAATACTGTGGTTGGCCACTCCCTGGCAAAATGGAAACACTACACAGGCAGCTTTCAGGAGTGGAATAGCAAAGAAAAACTTTTAGTAAGTATGGCCTGCATAGTTCCTAGATTATTAAAAGGTATTGTATAAAGTCACATAAAAAATTATAGAGAAAGAAAACCCAAAATCATCACAGGTCACTATAGATTTAAAGATTATTATTCTGACATTGGTAAACACAAACACCTAAGTTATTTTCATCATCTGGTTTGCCTTAATCAAGAGCTAAAAATTCATTTATAACACTGTACACAAATGCCATGTTTATATCAGTATCATATGCAGCTTGCATGAAGAAGTATACATTAAAATGAAGAACAGCAATTCATGTAATGGTCAAAGACAACCAATAACAAAACCACCAAATTCCAGTTGTCAAACATAATTTACTATGTATATTTCTTCTCTTCTCTGTTAAAACAGTAATTATTAAAACTAAAGTGATATGAGTGAGTGTTTATGACTTCTTATTAAAAACCCTGACTTAAAGCAGTGTTCATTTAAGCTTAAGGTTAAAGAAAATCATGTAGAGATCTCTGTGCGATGGCCTAGTGACTTTATATCCTCTTGTCAAACCTCAGCAGTTTTATTTGTAGTGATACATGCCGGAGAAGGTTGGAGGTTAAAGTTGATAGGAGGGCCAACAGGAAAGCCAACCAACTTCTTTCAAAAGATTACAACCTTTAACATATTAGGATCTGTCGGCAGTTACTGCTAACTTTGTAAGTCTACATTTGTGTACTCTTCTGTGAGCTGATCCCCAAACTCCAGACCAACAGGATTTATAAAACCTCCCTCTTACTACTTTCCTTCCATTATTCCTTCATAATTTTCTTACTGTTTAAGCTATTAATTTAGTTTTTGATATTATATTGATGCTTAGCATTTATCACTAGTTTTGAGAAGAACACTAACAGGTAGATAATTTTTTTCCTCATTTTCTTCAGCCGAATTTTCTCTCTCACCCTGGAAACTTAAAAAAGGATTTCCTAATCTAGGAAATCTGACATTAAATGTAATAGAACCACAGTCTACTGACTAAAGCTCTTCAGATTTCCTTTTCTCCCACTTAATTCAACATTGTTTCCTCTGTGACTTCTAAAAAAAAAAGTAATACAGATAAAAATAATGATAAATAAAACCACACAGAAACACTGAACAGTTGAGGTAAAAAGGGACCTCTAGAGATTGGCTAGTCCTGCTCAAAGCAGGGTGAACTACAGACAGTTGCTCAGGGCTTTGTCCAGTTGGGTTTTGAGTATCTCCAAGGATGGAGACTTCACAACCTCTCTGGACAGCCTGCTCCAGGGTTTGACAGCTCTCACAATAAAAAAGCTTTTTCTTATGTTTCAACAGATTTTCCTGTATTTCAGTTTGTGTTCATTGTCCCCTCACTGGGCACCACTGGGAAGAGCCTGGCTTCATACTTTTTACTCCCTCCCAGCAGGTATTTATATGTACATTGGCAAGATCCCCCCGATCCTGCTTGTCTCCAGGCTGAACTGTCGGAGCTCTCTCAGTGCCTCCTCCTATGAAAGATATTTCAATCCCTTCATCATCTTTGCTGCCCTTCACTGAATTTGCTGCAAGTTACTGTCTCTCTCAGTACAATCGTGGATCTTATGCTCTATGTATTCACTCAGTCTAAAGGACCAAATCATTACACAGGTCAAACCCAGTACTTATGGCTTCTTTATTCTTGCACTGAGGACAGCGCAAGTTTTTCCACTGACTTCAACCAGAACTAGACCTCTGCTAGATAGACCAATTCTATGTAAAAGATGCTAACGTGTATTAACTGTATATGCCCGTGACAGCCACAAGATATAAAATGCAATGATAACTTTTTTCAGTTATATGCATTTGATAGCATTTAGACAATAAATAACTCTTCTCACACTATATCTGAAACGTTTAACTTGCAGGTGTAGAGAAACCAGTCCACTGTTTTCCATTACTGCAATTCTACAGCTTTGCATTTTAAAATGAATAACTGCTTCAGAAACTCTACACATAATATTATTGCTGCTGCATAAGAACATAGCAGAAAAATCTATTATGCTTAATTTTTATATTTTATACAAAGGTAAATACACATCTACATCAGATTTATTTTTTTTAAGTGTCAGACTTGACTTCTACATTTCTCCCACTTCTCCTCTCCTTCTTTGAAACCCTGGAGAAGAACATTTGGCAAAGCAAAGATTCAGCATTCCACATCTCATACCATTTAGCTGTTGCTACAATTTTAATTATGCAAAACTCAATGGGCTCTAATAAAATCTGACTAGGTAATTAATACTCTAAAACATACAGTTTGAGCTACTGAAAGGAACGTTCTACACAAATTCCCTCATGTCATAGAAAAGACTTATGCAGCACAGTCTATTTCTCCATAGGTAAAACAATATCCCATCATGTTAACAGCTTTTTTCATCCTATCTGCAATTAACTAAAGAATCTTAATATATTCCATTGTTAAAAAAGTTAATTTTTCTACTAGTTTCAGTTCAGACACATTCACTCATTTGTATCATAGCAAAACTAGGGAGAGAGTATTATAGTAGAGATATAAGAAATATTTATATCAACAGTAAGGCACAATTTTAAACTATTATTTTACTGATATGCACAAAAAGGACTATAATAACATTACAGTATTATGTTTAAATTTCATATTTTAGTTACATTTATGTACTTCAGACATACATATGTACACTCATATACACATATATATTTTCTGAGGTAAGATCTATGTTATGATGCAGATGTTTCCCTGAGATTTGCACATGAAGGGGATTCTCCCACCATGCCAATTCCATAGATCCACCCTAATTTTGTGGTCTGTTCAAGCCAGGGAGAGGACAGAGGCTGAGCAGGCAAAGGGTCTTAGTGCTATTACATCCTATTGGTCTTGTCGCAATTAAGTAAAAAAAAATAAAAATCTACAAGCAAGGGTATTAATTTTCAGAGGTCCACATGATGATTTTACAAAGAAGGGCCAGAAAAGCATAGGACACAAAAGACAGCATTGTGTGCTTTTACAACTGGGAAAGTCTTTCCATAACAGTGAGAACACAGACTGTTCTCTCTGAACTTGTTCGCCTGGACATTTTGCAGAGAAGCATGATTTGAGTAGTAGTTTGACATGATTTGTATTTTTCCTAGAGTCCTATCCTTTATCTCCTTAACACAAGGCAAAAAACATCTGGAACTTTATGTTGTTTTCATAACGTTTTATGCCAAAGCACAGACAGTACTCCTGGATTCTTTTTCTCATCCTTGACACACTGTAAATGGTGATAAGAAAATGAAAGTTATGAGAAGATCTGTGCTTAGGTTTACACTTTTGCTACAAGAATAGCAATTTTTCGTAACAGAGCATATTCATCCATCTGTATCTGTAGCGTCTTTTACCCTGACTTTTAAGAAAACACCTTATCAATTTTAAGTTTGACCTTGCAATATTCTGATGCAAAATCAGGCTTTTGCAGGTAGTGAATTTTAAATATAGAAGCAACAAGTAATTTGCTTGGGAGTACGAAAGAGTTCAATGATGGAACAGAGATTCAAAGCTAAATTTATAGCCAGTATAGCTTTCCCTGTCCATTGTCCAGAGGCAAATGCATGAGAACCAGTTACTAAGAATCATAACGCATAACAGTATAAATGAAGACCATTATTCTATCTTGGTCATCTTATTATTTGCATCATGAAACCCTCAAATTGTACTGAGGCTAGATGTGCTAACTATTGGGCAAACATGTAAGGAGCTAGAGTCTGCCCTACAAGAAGAGTAAGCTTTCAGCCCTCTGATAATGCACATTTCTCTCCTGAATGTTGCATTTTGAAGCAGTAATACAAAATGTCTACTGTTTTTAATAAAGGATTATCATCAGTAAAGAGAGATCTTTAGATCTAGGAATGTGATTTTTAACAAAAGAAAAAACATTTTGAAAATAACTTCATTACACATAAAAAAGTAAAAATTACTGTGCCAAAATTAACATACAGTAGGGTAGTAATTTTTACTCAGTGAGAGCTTAGTGTGCTTACAAAAGTTTACAGAAGTACTACTGAAAACCAGTCATCTCTGGTATGACACATGGCAAAAAAGTCATAAAAACCCAACTACACAAAACTTCCCAGTGAGCAGAAAACAAATAACTAGTAGAAAGGGAAGCAAGCAGACTCAACATTTGACTTAAGCTTCTATTGAACTTACAAGAAGTGATCAGAACTAACAATTCTGGAGGAGCCATCAGCTGCAGATTGGAGAATATCTGATTGTAGAGTATATTCTACAGAAACATTATCACACGTAATAGCCCTACCACACCAGGAGGGGTGAGTAGGAAGACAGTGACACAACCAGTTGAAAACAGAAAGGAGTTTGACGACAGCATGATGTGAGGCACTTCTTTCTCAAAAACACGCACACTTTATACAGAAGGGTTGCCAAAGCTATGTGTGCATGTGTCTGTTGTAGTTTGGGTAGTTCTGAGTCCTCAAGCCTCAGGAAGCCCAGCAATGAAGAAAATAGTGAGGCATTTTTATGCAGAACAGTCTACATTTTCAGCAGTATCTTAACTATCTTCCTCACATGGTCATTGCCCAGTGTATGATACAGAGGCCGTGCTATTCATTTGTGCTCCAGTTCAAGGTATGTGTGCAAGAAGAAAACAAACCCTTATTTTTCTCAAAAGAAAAATCACCAATTCCAAGAACAGGGATGATTTTCCATTTCTATGATCAGTCAGTGACAAAGTGAACACTGATATGAATTAACAATCCAAACTTAACCTACCAGAGGATATAGCAAGACCCTAAATATTGAAGTCATATTTTCACTATGAACATGTTTTATAATGTACTTGGGCCAGCAATTACAACTACAAAACTGTTAAGAGTTTTAGCATTTGCTGAAATTGCACCTTGGTGAAGTTGATTTATCTGTAAAAAACCTTGCTACACAAAGACAACTTGCATGCAGATTCATCTGGTACTTGGCTACAACAAACCAATTGGTCAATGCAATTGATGTGTGTGCACCAGGGTGAGAGAAAAGAACTTACAAAATCTTCCTCAGGAAAGCACGAGGCTAAGCCAGGGAGCAAAACTAGTCTAAAAAGACAGCAGTCAATGCTGTTTATAAACCACTGCTTATCACATGCAACTTAAGTTGCTCCTAGTTTGCCAGAAGTGGTATAACTCAATAGTGCAGAACAAGTGCTTAACTAAACCTTTCAACACACCACACAATCAAAAACATTACTAGCAAAAGCAATTTTTATTACATGAGAAGAAAAAAGCAGAAATTGGAAATATACTTTGAAATGTATTTTCACAGTATGTAACATGGACACCTATGATGAGTAGGAGCCTGCTAACTCTACCAAATACACACATGAACTTCTGCCAATATGTCAGTTATATTGTTCTGTGGGTAATTGTGATAACATAATTTTACATTAAGAAGCTAAATGTTCACCTTTTCGTGTTTTTTTTTTTTTTTTTACAAAAAACCCCAAGCCCTTGTTAAAAGCATAACAAACTAAAAAACCCCAAACAGGTAAAATCACTCAGTTAAGAAAATCTGAAATATGCTCTAATATGCCATCCATAGTCTGTGTGTTAAAAGCTAAAGGACATACATCTACACATACAAAATAAAGCTATCACTGCTGTGTGGACTGCAGAATATTTTCACAGCTATTTTTCCTCATCCTTGGAAACATATATTACTCTTAATACAGTAACATCCTGAAATTTTATAACATTTTGGATTTCTTTGAAATGAAGAGTCCATTTTATTGTTTTTTAATTAAATCTATTTCCCCGAAAGGTCTTTAAAGGCTCTACAAACTACCTTGCATTTTATTATTGCTGACAGTTATCTAAACCACGCTTGAATGCCCTCTTTATCCTTTAGTGAACAATTGAAAGATCATATGCTAAAAAGACTTGTGCTTTCTCTTCTTCTAGCCCCATAATTAAGGCATTTTAATACATTTCTTCATAGTCATTAAGAGAGCACAATGTTAAAAATTAATGAAATGAGACAATTTTGAGTTTAACAACCATAAATACATACAACATAAATTTGTCTCAATTGTAGATATGAAAAAAAAAGCCTTTTTGAAATCACATGATGAGATTACCAAATTGTCAAGATTTCGCTTTTGCTGTCTAAGGGTATTTAAATGATGTATGGTAGCCTGACAATACTACAGTGTTGTTACATACCCTACAAGAGCAGTAAACATTTCTGTCAAACATTCAAATTCCATTGGTTTTAGTATGTTTTTGTTTACCTTATATACATGCCTATAAAAAAGTGGTATTGCTGGATGATGCTGAAATGGGGGAGGAAAGAGAAGAGAGGAAGCTAGACAAAGACATATGAAGGGAAAAATGATCATAAGTCAATTGTAAAAAACCTGGCAAATAATGTAAAATGCCACTATAATAACACCTACTTACAGCAGTACTTTAATAATGCTTATAATAGAATAAACAACAAGATTTTCTTAATTTGGATTATTTTTTTTTTAAGAAACAGAGCTCATTATATTAATGTATCACACATTTTTGCAACAGACATGTTAATAAGTGTTTTGGGTTTTTTTACTGTGTGAAAGGAATTCAATGTTTCTAAGTACATCATCATCAGTTCTATATACACCAATTAAATACAGGGTGCAACTGTACTATAGCCACATTATTACTGAGTATTTCCAAAAGGTATTACTAATGAGCAAATTATACAGCCTATATTTCAAAACTAAGTTAAGTTTTTCGAGGTGTAAGTTCTTTATGCTTTCTCAACTAAATGTGGAAAAGACACAGTGCAACATAATGAAGAAGATTACAGATTTTTTTTTTCCTTAAGATAGACACACACACAAAAAAAGAGAAGTTGCTCTCCAGAAGATTTTTTAGTGTTGTCAGACTGTTATATTATAAACAACCTTATTAGTCCTTTATAATTACAATAGGTACCGCTGGACAAGATCGAGCAGACATGACAAATGCTTCTGACTTCTTTTTAAATCGAACCTGGAAGGTCATCGCTGAACAAACAGAATGCTATACAACTGGGGCCATAAATTGTGAAAGCTAACAAAAAGGTAAGTTTTTTTGATATTAAAATTTAAAATTATTCTGTTCAGGCTTTTCTGTATAAAATCTAGAAATACAAGGATGAAATAATTTAAAAAAGTTAAGTAGCTAAAGAAAAATCAATCCATACAAACTTCATTATCACACTTTTTCTTTCGGCAGCTGAACCTGTATTTTAGTGTTTATGCAATGTCTCTAGAGTAGTTGCTTTATTTTACAAATCTGTTCTTAGAGATAATTTCCTAATGAGGATTTACCCAAATTTGCATTTACTTTTTTTTCAGCATTATGATGAAACTGTGGACAGTTAAAAAAACCTAGTCAGTCTCAAATCTATGGGATTTGCTTGGTGTTATCCTCAAACCAAACCAGTAAAAGGATAACACACTACTGTGCATTTTTCCTAACATTTTTATTTTGTTTTAGGATCATTTAACAGTACCGGTAGTTTTGGATTAAATTTAATTTGTATGGAGATAAACAGTAACTTAAGTGACTGGAACTGGAAACCAATTGATGGATCTCTTAAATATCATATTTCAGTTTAGAGAGCATTGTAAGCATTGAATTAGAAAGCTGTAAAGTCTTGATGAGAATTAGTGGTATAAAACAAAAGAAAATGAAACCTTCAGTTATTTTCTTTACAGTTAGGCTGAATGAAATTGTAAATCAACAAAAGATTTGGATAGCACTCAAATCAACAGCTTTACCTAATAAAAGTTCTAACAGAGCACTGAGCATACCATTTGAAACAAACATGAAATAAATATGAAATATGAATGACTTTAAAAAGAACCATATGAGAAGCAAAACAGTAAAATCACCAAAATTCAAGCAGAGGAAATTTGAACTGAAATGTATGATGGGCAATTAAGTACCTATTTTGACAATTCTAAGTGGTCAAGTTTTTAAAGTATGACACAGAAACCTTAACCTATCTATATATGAGTGATAAATGAGGCATTTTGTGTCATTACATTCCCATAAATCACTTTCTTTAACTGCTGATGGCTTTTATCAGGTCTAACCTTTTCAAGCTTCTATCAGAGTGCTAACATTTTCAACTTTGACACATACGCAGTTTACAAATTCTGCAGCTGATTAACTCTGGACAGAAGCTCACTGCCATCATTGTCTTCTTCAAGTTGGGTTACAGCTTCAGTGTCTCAAAAACTCACGTGCATCCTTTGTATGCCAGAAAATCTCACTGTGCTGCAAAGGATCCAAGATACTTGTCTTTTGAAACAAATAAGTGAGAATATACTTTCAAAATTATTCTTCTACAGAGAGCCTGAAATATGCATACTTTTCATTATTTTCAAATCAAGTAAATAGTACATGCCAAATAAAGAGATATAAATAATGTGATCAATTTTACATGACTTTATAATTTAAACAAACTTGGGATCAAATCAACTCGATTACATGAAAAATGTTGTGGTCAAAGTCTCTGAGGTAAAGAACAATAAAAAGTTGAAAAAACCCTGAATATTGCAGTATATTATATCTATGATATTACAAAATATTGGAATTATAAGCTGATCATGATTATGGGCCCTTAAATAATTTTGTGGGATCCCTCGCTAAATTCCTCTCTGAACTATTTTGTAAATTTTAAAGATCATAAATTGCAGTATCTTGAAATTTTAAATTTCAAATATTCAATTTCAGCATTACAGCACTTAGAACACGAAATGAATTTAGCCATGATAAAACTCAGAACACAATAAATGCAACAGCAGAAAAGAAATATAGGAAATAATGTTTTATCATGCATAAGTGAACCAAAGATTTCAAGGAACACTTGCTTTCTGTAGGAACTAAAATTAAATTATATATTTGCATGACACACTCAATTTTTGCTACAAATAGCTGATAAAATAGTTGATAAAAACCCATCTAGGTGTCTGTCTTCAAAAACATTTTACCTTACTGTACTATTCCAACAATGAGAAGCCAGCAATACAGTAGTTCTTTCTGCCTTAGTAGCATCAAAACATAGTAAGGATGGTAGTAAAGCTTTAGTCTACACACCTGCATTTTCAATATTGTTTTAAATTGAAAATGTGCAGAATGTAATTTAATTGAGATGTATTTCATCTATTGAAACAAGGAGTGAAACATTCACGGCAATGCATTTACAAGATGTAATTGATCTAGACACTGAAACAAAGCTCAAGTTTAAAGAGATACTGTCTTTAATAATATTAGTCAGACTGAAGAAATTTTCATGTTGGTTGTGTGACTACCGGAAGCCTGGTACTTCAGATGGTATTAGTTTTGATAAGAGCTAACTAGACATCAGACCTAAATAATGAAACCTGAAGAGACAGGCTTGGACCATGCAAATAGGAATGTCTGCAGAGGCTCTCGTGCAGTTGACTGTCTCTTGTTGATAAACAACGCATCTTGGAAAAACAGTGAAGGACAAATTTTTTCAGAATCGCAGCTAAACCAGCCTTGTAATGTCAATATTTAAGGCCTATCCATGAAAAATTAAAAAGTTCTTTATTTCACTAATAATGTCACACATCAGAGAAGCTGTGCAGTTACATTTTGACGATTCAGATGTAAATTTCGGAATGTCTGTAAGTATTCACGACAAAGGCATATTTATCATTTAAAACAAAAGGACATGATTTCTTGATGTTCATATCAAAGACTAGTGATGGATGAGAGCATGCTAATCAAATGACAAACCAGAAGGAACACAGATGCTTGCTATTTTGATTTGAGGGAAATGAAGATCTCTTTCCTAAATTAAGATATAAACATTCTAAAATTATACACACAAATATATACATAAGTTAGTATAACACACTGTGTATGCACAGGAGCTTGGTATGTTCTCAAGTAGACATGCTACAAATACTAACTAGAATAACTGCCAATTTACTTAAGGTCAGAAGAAGCCACATATAGTAAAGAAAATCAAACATTGGCTTTGATCAATTCCAGTTAATTGCTTATGAATTTATATATTCAGAAGCAATTTTAGCTTTCTTGTATTTAAACTCCCCAAGTAATGAGAGAGAATCATTTAATCTTTTTTTTTGTAATTTGTTTCCTACTGCCTTAGTTCTAGATTTAAATTATGCTTATGTGAAATTACACATGTAATTTAAAATTGCATAAAATCAATGTAAACATTACTGAAAACAAAACTGTAGACTGTTTATGTGGGATGCAATATTGCAAGACAAGTGTGGAACTTCAGAACCAAATTTTTATTGTAAGCTTTTATATTTTTGATACTCAAGTCAAGTCATCTTATTTCAGTGTCTTGCTTTATGTGTACCCAAAATGTATCTAACTAATTATGCATGTTTAACAAGAACTCAAACATCAAGAACGTTGCTTACTAAGCATGAGAGTCACAAACGCTCCAAAACTTTGTTTAATTTGTAGAATTGTATGCAGTGGCAAGGTCCAATGAGGCCAAATGATACTTTCACAAAGTACTTGTCAAATGATGATAACATCCAACTCCGTGAAATCCATCTTTCTCCTTTAAGCAGGTAGTAACTATAAAGCAGATCTCTCTGATACCTTTCCATTAAAATTCTGCAACGAGTGAACAAGTTTTTGATATCCTCAAGAAAGTACCCTGGTCACTCTAGTTCTGAACAGAGAAAAAAAAAGCCACTTTGCTAACTGGAGAACTATTCATAAAACATACTTGTTTATACCTTGGTGTAGTTATGAAACCTACAAATAAAGTACTAAAATATGAAAATATACTGTAATCCAGAATAACTGTGTTTTTAAAAAAACATGAGTACCCCCCATACAGTTGTCAAGAATTTACAAGAAGGAACATTGTATAATCTATAGAAAAGTATGCAATTAAACATAAACTGGTGACACTGAGGGGGGAAAAAGATATTTGAATTAAAAATATTCTTAATGGAAAAATACTTTTATTATTGCTAAAATAATTTTTACCTGACCCTTTGAGCAGAAATGCATTCAAAATCAAGAATTACATAATGTCTGTTTGAAGGATAGTGTTTAAAAGAATACACCAACACCAACAATCATTTTGCTCTGCTACTCAGAAGCGCCAGTAAGTCACATCTGACATGCTTAATGCAACTTATCCAAATAACCTGAGTACCTCCTTTAATGCAAGATTAGTGTCCAAGGAAAGCAGATTCTTGTGCTCTGGAAACAGAAATCCACATTGTACAATCACCCAAAATAAACAAAATGTGGGCAGTTTCAATATATATTTTTCAGTCTCATCTTTAACCAAGAGAGTCTGCTCTCACAGAGGCTGAACGGTAACTTGAGACTCCACAGTGACACGGTATTTCCTTTTGCCTAAGCCAAGATTTCCTAGACACAAGAATTTTGTGCAACTGTGTGTAAATGTGACTGCTGTCCATTAACCAGCCAGGGACTGCTGAGTCTACTGATTCTATACCTCAAATTTCTCTTAGATTGTGCACTAACCTCACCAGTCTCATGTTTTTACATGCTTTATTTACTGTGAGTCCTATCTGTAATCAGCTGTTGACATTATTTACTTTTTTCCTGTATTAGTACAAATAGTTTTGTATTCTAAATATAGTAGTTTATTATTTAATGTATTAAAGGCTGCTTAAGACACAACTAAATTCCTCCACCTCTTGGACCTCTTTTGAAAAATTTACTGGATGCCCAATATATATAATATTCAATAGCATGTGAGAATAATTTTTATGCAACTCTGATAGTTAGAAAGATAGATAACTCAATTATTAGATCATCTATCAAAATATTCAGATGTATAAGAGGCTACTAAAAAGATTGATGACTGAGAAAGTCCACTGATTCTCTAGCCATCATATTCACACATTTGGCTAGACAACATTTTTCGCTGCCTTCACAAGCAAGCTTCATTACCCATCACTCCACTGAAAAGAGTTTATTATGAGGCTGCCATCTTGGCAAGACTATTATTTAGATGATAAATGTTGGGGGAAAAAGTGTGTCTAGATTTTTTTTTTTAAGATGAGCTTTTTGACAGATAAAACAAACAGCATCTACATTTCTAATTAACTTAAATTTGGCATATACAAATACAGGTCAGTAAAGCTATGATATGCTACTAGATTATCTTCTGTCTGAATCTTGCCCTTAATTTGTAAAATGTAAATTAACTAATTAGAAGAAAAGCAGCATTATTTGTGACAAAATGCTACTTCTACTTCTTTGCTTTGTGACATTCATGATCAACCGCAGTCCTTCATTCTAACTTCTAATAGATGGATAATTATGCTCACACTAATTTATTAGGCTTTTAGTATTTTAAACCAAATGAAAACTTAAGATTTCTGAATGCAAGGAAGCACAACACACTGCAACATGCAGCTAAATTACATACTTGCTAGCTTCACTTCATTTGCAATATTATGCTGTTTACATGTATATGTCACATGAACATATGTATGAAGGTACCACTTTCAATATTCAAGTACCTGACTCAAAGGAACATCTCTATTAGTATTCTTAAAACTTCCCTGAAATCTGTGTATCCTTTCTGTGCATGATGCACAGTAATAATAATATACTTATGCTTTGCTCATTAGTACTAAGAGTTAAATTTCACTTTATACTCCTACTACCCTTCTCAACTGTGATTTGAAATGGATTAGACTAGCAAATATAGAATTACATGAAGGAAGGGGGAGTTGATCATTCTTGAGTTTCAGCCCAGCAACCTGACCTTGTTAAATAAAAAATATATGATATCATAGTTTACAGGAAGGGATTCTTTTTGCTTTGGTTTGGTTTTAACTATTACTAGGTAGATAAAGACTCAACACTAAGAAATACATTGAAAATGTCAGATGTAAATGTCAATTAAAAAGTACAAGGAATTCTGAAAGGTAAGGTCTGTGGGGGGTTGACATTCTTTGACATAGTGGAGTGTCTGCAACCAGGCCTTTGGCAAGCATAGCAGGATCTATGCTGTCAGCTCTTATCGTACATAAACTTAGATGCTTGTCTAATCTGAATGAGAAATACCAGGAAAATTGGAGCTGAAACCTTGCAGTAATGTGGATGGAAGCTAAAAATGCTCTATCTGCACACGAGTCTCCTGTGACATGATAATATTTAAGACAGTATAGAAAAATATAAGGAAAAAATAATTTAAACAATGCTATGTAGTGTTTAATTTACTACTTTTTTAGTTGAGAATGTAACAATCTAGTAGTGAAAGAGGCTTAAATAATATAATTAAATTATAATGAAAATCCCAATTTCATGTCCATATTAAATACAATATCCAAGGAGAACAATGCATGAAAATATATACTTAATTACTATCAATCATCCAAATGTAAATGCTAATATGAATACAGTATGGTCTGTTCTTTCTTCGCTTTGACAAAAATTAGTTTTGATACAAAATAAAACAACCTACAATGCTCAGCCAAACAATTAACATTATAGCAATGCTAGGCATGAGCCATGGTCTCAATGGAAAATGTCTTCATGCTCTGTTATTCAATCATGTTGTTAAAGAGGGGATGACTGGTAAAATCTAAAAACATTTCCTTTGAGCTAAAGTAAAAAAAAAAAAAAATTTTTCATAAACTACATGTTGATTTTTATACTGTACATGTATCATTAAATAAAGACAACAATACTTCATCCCAAATGCTGTTGGAAATAAGCTAAATATATCTAGAACATTTGTGAAGTGCAGAGGTATACCTATATATGTGTGTATGTGTGTGTGTGTGAGTGTACACATATATCTGTCTCGCAGGAGAACACGGAATTTTATCATCTTCACAAAGTAAACTACTGAATCAGTAAGCTAGCAGGAAATGGCACTCTTCACTACTTTTGATTCTCTTCTTGCCTATAAACACACATAACTTACTCAGTGCTACTAAGGTTAGCAAGTTGGCACAGCAAATTTTTAAGAAGTGAATTATTTTTGAAGAAACTTATCTATGTGAGTCCTAAGTGGCAAAAATAATCATAAACTCTCTCTTCTATCTACATCCATTTTTGTTTAAGATTAATTTACTAATTCAAGTAGAGCCAGAAGGAAGAGAAAAAGGAGCAGAGCAAAATCCAGCATGTGTGAAAATCTACAAGCATTAGATAGCTAAGTCCCTCAGTGTTGCAGTAAGGTCAAAACCTTTCAGCATTGTACCAGTGTGTCAAAATATGTCAACAAACCATCATACTGCAAGAAGAAGAATGACCTTTCAGTTCTTTATGTTTGGGCTGCCAATGAAGCTTTGGATACTGGGTATGCATGAACAGTTTTCCTAGCCACTTGACAAATGCAACTCCCAAGGTTTCCTCCAAGTCAAGTTGTTATACCACTGGTTTTCAACTCACCAATACAACTTTTTAAACAATTTGCAATTGGTGAATATTGATCTTGTTATAGAACAGATATCCTTAAACCCACAGCATAACTCCCTCTTCCCCTACCACCTACAATCAGACAACAATTATTACTTAAACAGTCTTCACAGTAACATGTCAAACCATTTTAAACAGGTGAACAGAAAAAAATGTATATCATTCTGATGTTCTGATTCAGCCTTTGCTCACATGATTCTTCACCCTTATAGTCAACTGCAAATGAATTTGAACAGAACACTCTTCTTAAAAAACCCTAAGAACACATTGGCTATGTTTGTGACTGATATACAATCCTTTGCATTGTTTCTGTTTGCATTTATCTGAAATAAATACCTTTTTTAATCTACAGGACTCTATGATAATTTTACTATGACTGTTAGTTATAAACTGAAGTCTCAAGATCAGACGTAATGTATTAATTAACGACACATTTAATCATTAATTTAGGCTTCCAGAAGGCGTGGTTACTATTTTAAAATTACTTATGGGAAACTTGCTTTTATTTATTCTTTCAAAAAAGCAGAAGCACAGGACTAACAACATTTAGAATACAAGCAAATGGGGGAAGGAATTTAGTACAGGGATGACTTACCATTCTTATTCAAAGAGAAGATGAAATACTTCTCCTTCACTATGTGAAATTGCCTTTAGTTTAATATCAGTGTCAAATATGACATTTTCCTACGGTCTTCCTCACATATAGTAAAGTTTCTTTAGCTAATAACAGCATCAAGCTTTCTCCTGGGACTCCCTAGAAATTACATTCCAGAATGTACATATGCCTTAGCCAGGCTTGCAGAAGACAGAAAATGTAAATTGCTGTATTTGAGTTTATACCTTCTCACAGCAAGTCACTGACAGTGCACCCACTAATTATTATTTGAACTGTGTGATGCTGATCTCTATATGCCTCTTAGAAAACAGCAGTCATGCCTATCAGCTCTGACTAACAGACTTTTACAGCCAGGACTCCAATTTTTAATTTAACTTAGAAAAACATTATAAAATTAGACACTACAGAAAAAAAAAGAAACAGCAGCATTCGTTTAAATGCTAAAATAATTTACAACATTTTCTCAGACCCTGTTTAAAGCGCAATCTGTGTTACTTCCTGTTCATGCTCTCCAAATTACCTTTGGTCCCACAGACTACTCAACAGTTTTTATCCTCGTGGTTACAAGAAATACACCAATGTAGGCCAGTGAACAATGAAAAGTGTGGTATCTACTACATGTGCACAAAGCAATTATGTTTTGCACATGCAGTTGTCTTGTTTACCCAGTGGCAGTGAAAGCTACAGCCTGCTCAGGGGATGCCACCACTTTGAAGGAACAAACATATTGAGGGAAAGGATTCTGTAAGTACATGAATCATTTTATACTAAGTTTGTTCAGTATATAAAATAGCTTTTTTCTAAAACATCACTCTGCAAAATCAGTCTGGGAATATACAAGACTACACTTGCCTTTTCCTGTTTCTTTATTATTGTAAAATCTCAATATCTACACAGCATCTTAAATTACAACTGTGCAAACCCACTGACAAGGTACACTTTGTACATTTTTAATGTGAAGCTTAATTTGAAGATGAGGTTGCAGTGCAGCACTGCAACTGAAAATTGCTTAACAATACCATTGATGTATGAGCCATAAAAAACCTTGCTAAGCTGTCCCTGCAGAACTCGGAGTAATAAAAAGGTGTTCTTTTGCACTGAGGTGAACAGACATGGTTGACTGCATCTAGGGAGCTGTTCTGTTAAATGAGAAAGTGCCATTTCTTTCCTGTCAGTACAGACCAATTTAAGACACTCACAGATTTAGTTAGCACAGAGTACAGGATTTAATGAAATACACACATAACAGCAAACAAGCCATAGCTATGTTCAAAGCTTTCAGTCAGATTGTGTGCAGAATTAATCTTACAACTATGACAGATGTAGGAAAAAAACCTAGAAACTTTTCCAGGCTCACTCCTACTTTTCAAAGAAACAATAAAAAAGCTGAATAGAAAAGGTCTAAAACCTCCCACTTTCATTCCTTTCAAAGTTCTAGACTTTGAAATACGTTCTAGACATGTATTTCTATCCACATCTAACAGGTGATGTTACAGGTTTCCACTCTAATTTCATTTCAGCTTTAAGTTAAACCAACAGATCAGGTTTACAAACCCCTAAACTATGAGCTGAGTGCCACATCTCTATTGTGAACTGATGCTTCTTCTCCAACTGATCCCTCCTTCAAGAGGAAAGGAGACACACAGGTGCAGTGAATTGACTGGGAAGCTGGTTCTCACTTGTGAGATCCTTGCATAGGCTGATTAAATCACACAAAATTGATTCACAGTTTGTGCAGCTACACCTGTGTCCTTTTGTATAGTTTCAGAGAGCAATGAAAGTTAACTGTCTAGCCTACATGCAACCTAATGTGTTAACATGTGTTCATTAACCCAACTGTCATACAAGCAGTATCAAAATTAAAACTAACAGGATTTGTTCTTTAAAAAAAAATCCCATAAAATCTGCCTAATTTCCATAGTTAACCTATCACTAAATTCTGGATTCAGGGATAACAAATCTCACTAAGGAGATTCCTCGTTTCCTTTATATGAATGTAAAGTCAGTATATTTAAGAATCAACAATTTTTGTAGTTGTTTTCAATACGAACAGCTATAACAAAAGGTTTGGCAAAATCTCAGAATTACTTCCAAAACAGTCTTATTCATCCACGTGTCAATTCAGTCTAGCTTTTGCTACATTAAAGGTACTTGACTAACAGCTCAGTGTGAGATGTTATTCTATTTTTGAAGTTGCAATATTAATTAGTATATGATAGAATGAATTTAGCTATGTCTTAGTTTCCTGATAAAAGCATAAGAGAAGTTTCTTTTGGAAAAGTCAGATTCAAATGGTACACACTATTCTGAAATGTTTTACACTTTTTATAGCTCAAACCAAAATATGGATAATCATTTTGTTTAACACAGAAACTACAACTTCAACTTTGCAATGGCAATTTTACTGCAAACAACAAATGGATCAGTGCCTTCATCCTACTTGTCTACTCAACTTTCACCCCATCTCAACTTAGTATCTTTATGCTCATGTTACCTATTTGAAATTCTCTTCTTGGAGCTGCCTTTCTCCGATGCCATCACAGATCCTTTCAAACGCATCCTTTCTCCTCAGAAAATATTCCAGCCAGTACATCTACTGGCCTCCTCCCAGCCTGAGCTGCTCCATCTCCTCTTATTTACACTGATGTGCAAGTTCAGCACCATTTGCATCAGCATCTTTCCTACCATTCTCACTATTTGCCTAGATATTTTATATACTCAAATTTCTTTCTAAGTCTTTTATTCTGGTTATATGTTTCACAAATTCTTTTCTACACCTTTCCTGTAGTATAGTATCTTCATGCAACAACTGACAGTCTCCTGAGGTTCCCATTACCTCAATTCAAGTTTTCCAAGTGACTGCTTTCTGGGATTGTCAAATAAGAGCAGGACCTTCTCACATCAGTCAAGAATGTTGCTGCAGAACACAATTCCCTTTCTCTGCTGCCTCCTATAGAATTTGCTTTTAAGGTATTTCCCAAGCTAAGGCTAGCTACTTTCACCTTGGCATTTCTCATATGCAGTTGAAATACTAATGGTCACCAGTCTAGCCTCTGATGTTGGCACACGCTCTCTATTTGTTGCATGTTCACAGGTCTGTGCCATCTTCTCCACTATCCCTCAGATTTCATTGATGCTTTCTTGTGAACATTGAGCCAAAGTCTAAATTTATGATTTTAAAAATCCTTTATTAAAACTTTCATATACCTCACTCACTACCTTGCTTAGGGTTCCACCACATAACAAAAACAGAACTGAAGATGAAGCATCTTGTTTTAAGATATTTTTTTTGAAGAAAAATCCTCCAGTGAGGAGGCTTCTAGTACCGTGGAAGGATATATAAATATATACAATAATGACCATTATAAGAATAAAGCAGAACTATTTTAGCCATCTTTAAAAGAAAAGATCTTTATACCAATACCATCAATATGTTAAAAAATTCTGTCTGGTATAACTTATTTCCCTCCTTATGTTCCTGCAAATACTTAATACATTTTTTAGCTTGAAGATAATTGTTATTACTGCCTAAAACGTAGATACAATACCCCCCCCCTTTATTAAAAAAACCCAACAGTGAAACAGTATTGTCCTAGATACAATGACAATGAGCAATAAAGTTCTCTACACACAAAGCCCACTTCGTTAGACTGTGAAGATTTTATAACAAATTTGGCACTTGCAGGTATTACAAAATGTTACAGCAAAATCTTCCTTCAAAGTCAGGTACTAAGAAAACTAACACAGAACTTCTGTACCAAAGTAACTTATTCTGTCATCTAGCATCATTATAAAATCACCATATATATCTGCTGCATGTTAAAAATTATGATGTGAATTTTTCACAAATATTTCAGCATTCCAATTTGACATACTAGTTAATGACATTCAAAATGCCACATTAGTAACATGTATTTTGTTCACTTGGCTTAATACAAAAGTCACTAGTGTTTTTTCCAGTAACTTCTTTTAAAAATGCAGTCCTATTTATCTATAAGGAAAAATAACAGAAATGTACCTGTTCCAGTAGCTCCAAAACTGGTCCTGCAAGTAGGCTTGGTGGCTACTTTCATCACCAAATGAGGCTTTGCTTTCAATCCAGTGAATTATGTGTCCTTCAACAGCTAGGGTGACAGCAGAAAATAAACTGAACTCTGAAAATCACACTCAATAGCCTGTAAGAATGTGTTTACAAATATCCTATTTACCCCCCAATCTACCACATAATTCATGCTTGGAACAGAGTTACGTATTTGTAAAAATATCTTTCAAATATACACATAGGACTTTTTTTAAAAAGTGCCAGAAAATATTTTGATGGATAATTATATCCATTTCAGTTTAATTACAACCTCTTCTAGATATTTGCATTTATTCTAAACAAACAGAATGTAAAGAAGAAGAGACTAGACTAAGGTGCAATTGCAACCTACTTTCACCCTTACTTTGCGGGAAAGGAGTTGTCAGGAAAGGAATTGAAAACTTCTGGTGAACAAGAAGAACAGTTAGCTAAACTGCTAAAGACAGAAACTTCTTACCAATCCCGAGTGGAAGGTGTGAGAACGGCAAGGAAGTTTATCATAGATCTGTATCTGCTTCCTTACTTTTGCAAAATCAGTAAAGCTTCACCAGAAATAAGTTAGGAATAAGAAGGCTTATGTGACAAAATGTGATTTTGAATTTCTGTTTCTTTCAATGCTGTGGGATTTGCTTTGGTTCATATCTTTCCTTATTTCTTGCAGGAGTGAATTTCTAATATTAATAAAGTTATCTTTTTTTTGGTAAAAGGAAAGTCCTCTCCGAAGTTGACAACCTAATTTTGCAGAGAAATCACTCTAAAAGATCACTCTTTCTCCAAAAAGGTAATGTGGGGTATCATTATTGAGGTCTTTAAAAATGTTTTCTTTATTCTGAGTTGCCTATGATATCCACAGCCATGTTGCCTTAGCCTCAGTTTGACCTGGGATGAGGTACTCAAAGAGCGTGCAGACCCAGAAGCACAATACAGAAAGATTAGAAGAGGCTATGGCAGCACGATTGATCACAGGCTGTAAAATTACTTGGGAAATCTGGGTAAATAACTCATGAAGTCACCACACAAAGCTCTATATGCCACCACTACCCTGCTATCAATAACCGAGTTAACTTGTGCAGGCCTATACTACTCCATCCTTCCCCCACCCCCAATAGCTCCCCAATACCTTTAGACCCCAGGAGATGTAACAGCTGAGGCATAAACTGTGTAGTCAGTTGAGAAGCAATTTTTAAGTAACATTTGCTATATTTGCCATATTTTCCTAGCTATGTATTGAGTCATGAAGAAGAGAATGCAAGGACTGCCATACATTAGTTCAGATCGGACGACAGGTAGAAAATGATTTCCTGTCAATCTCAAGTGATTGAAATAATTTTTAAAAAGTAATGCACTAACATTATTTGGATGTTTAGAGACAAATCCATGCAAACAAATTAAGACTATTTTTAACCTTCTTTCTAATAGGGTAGTATTACAAACCCAAGAATTCTTTTGGGTGTTTCCCAGTTTCCCTTCTCAAGCATGAAAAAAATTAGCTCCATCTAGTTGCTTTTCTAGTTTCCATTTAATCAGGCTCCTGAATAGCTGGGATATAATCTTCTATGTTTCTAATGTGAAAGTGACTATCTTAATACCAACTACGTATTGTGTATATTGTAGCCCACACTATTGGGGAATCTTACCAATGTATGTAACTATCTGAAGGGTAGGTGTTAAGAAGAGGGAGCCAGGCCCTTTTCAGTGGTGCCCAGTGACAGGACCAGAGGCAATGGGCACAAACTGAAACACAGAAGGGTCCATCTGAACCTCAGGAAACACTTTTTCACTGTGAGGGTGACTGAGCACTGGCACAGCGTGCCCAGAGAGGTTGTGGAGTCACCATCCTTGGAGATATACAAAAGCCACCTGGACATGGTCCTGGGCAACCAGCTCCAGGTGAACCTGCTTGAGCAGATGACCACCAGAGGTCCCTTCAAGCCTCAGCCATTCTGTGATTCTGTAATTTCACAATCTTCCCTGCTAACTTTAGACTTGATAAAAAGTCCCTCATACCCTCAATTCCTTGGTAGCTTCCTGAGACTGTCCACAAAGAAGAAGTATCGAAGTGAGGAGCAGAAATTAATTGAAAACTCTCCAAGTGTGGCTTGACAGGAGTGAATTGCAGATCATCAGGACGCCAAATCTCACTGTTTCAATTACGGAGTGCGTCAGTTACAAGGGTATTTTTTATTTTGTACATATAACCTCTTATTAACATCACTACCATTTTTCTTTTTTGGAAACATGATTAGGAATACAAACATAACTGAGCTAAGGAAAGTCTTTAAAAACTTTTCAGAAGACTGTCATATACATAGTTGTTTATCTATCAGATAACACATTATTGTGCTGAAAGATGGTATCTCAAGCACTTGCTAAGTAGTGAGACATTTTATAGTACACACTCAATTCCTTATACCCGTGTACAAATCAGTTATCTCAGCAAGAATTCCAACTCTTGTGAACATGAAGAACAAAAAACTAGTCATGTATATGACTTTCACACAGTGCTTTTGTCCTTCTTATTTTCTCTGATAGACACAAAAGTACACATCTGCATAGACAGGGGCTACGTTCTATGGAGGCAAATCAGAAGCCTTTTGGCATGAAAGTCAATTTACAAAAGGTGATTAATAATCCTTTACATTCGGACAACATGGATGTTTTTTCTTCCATGGCCCAGCCAGTAGGTCATCTGATTACTTTCTTACATGGCCTCAAGACCAGAAAATGTAGATGAACTTTGACATGACCTTTATACCTACTTTTATTCCTTCTTGTTTCTTGCTATGCAGGCTTTTAAAAACAATCGTGAACCACAGAGTTGTATTTAGATGCAAAGGGATGGCAAAAGAATAACTGCACAATGACAAACCTTTACACAATGACCTATAGGTGTAATGGTAATACTCTTAAGACTGCTTTGAACTGATTGGGTCTAGAAGTTTAAGAGAATTATAGGTATTTCAGACTTCAGTTCATAAAGACAATGGACAGAGCAGGTTAGAGGGAGCAGGGATTTGGGGGTTCTTACTGTTGCTTGTTTTTCTTTTTTTCTTTTTGTGATAATGAGAGAAAAATATGCAGAGATCAAAGAGGAAACACTGGGTAATACTACTTACGATCAAACCCCTCTGAGCAAAACTAGAAGTTCTTAAAATTATTGGTAACTACTGAAAAAAGAGACTAATTTGTAGTATCCTATAATATACTTCACTTAAGTAGCCATAATATTTTAGCATGAACACTTCTACACAAAATGAAATAATAAAAATTCTTTTAAAAGACTTACCTACTGGCACTTCTAAAATAAAGTCTGGTGTTTTGTCATAACCCTTTGCACGAAGCTGATCTTCAGCTATACATAGAGAATAAGAACTATTGTTTATAAAACTATTCTATTAAGTAGACAGCAGCATAATTAATTTTATTTTAAATAAGAGTGCAAGAATTACTAATGCAGTCATACATATCTTTCTTATGCATGCAATGCTGTGTCAGATTAAATGAACCTTTGTAGAAAACCTGAAGCATGGATATAAAAATGCTTCTTTGTCATCCCTGCATTTTTATGTCTTCATTATAAACATCATTAATTCAAGCTGTCATACAGTATTTTATAACCCCCAAATATTCAAAATAAAGAGGTATATTTGCTGATTGAAAGAAGAATCTCTCCACATTAGGTAGCGTTAAGATTAATCCTACCAACACCACAAATGTAGATATACTATAGCTGCCTTCTTGGTTTTATTTTAATGTTAGCATAAAGTTGTTAAAAAAAGAATAAGAAAAATCCTTGTCTTCTAGAAATTTATTAAAGCAGAGAGAAGCTACAATTTTAGTTTCTTTTGCATCCTCCATTCTATACAATTTATCCAATTTCAGAACCTACAAAGATTTAGAAATTCTGCTAACATTTAACTACACAACTCTATTGCTTACAAATATTAGAGCTGAATATTTCAAGAAACAATGAGTGAGCAAGATAAAACCGCAAAAGATGCTCCCTTTAAGAAAAAAAAAAAGAAGAAAGCCCAAGCAAGCCCTTAATATTTTCTAAACTATTGTCCTTGATTTCCGATACCATTATACCGGTATTTCTGAAACACCATTTCTCCATTAGAATTTGGAGTGACCTGGTCATTCAATTCCAGGCATGGCTTTCTGTCTTCACCCAAGCTCAACTAATGGCACTACCTAGTAACAAGTAAGGCTGTGTAGCGCCTTAACACCTACTGGGCTGTTGACATTGTCATGCATCCCATTCGCCTTTCTACATCACCTTTGATTAAAATTAATGGTCCATTCTCACTGTTGGGTAGCTTATTTCCAATCCATTTATCAGGTTAGGACAGTAGTTTCATGGCCAATGTTCAGAACTCAGTTTTTGAGTACTTTGTGCATATCCTGAAAGGTCAGCAGTTTGAGTCCAAGTAACATTTTAATGACAAGAAAAACATATACTCTTAAATATTAAAATATTTTAAAAAAGCCTAAAGAAAACTTCCCCCCTCTTTCTCATTGAAGAATTAAGTCTGAAGTATTTTTTTAATACAGTGAACCCATACTGAAAGTGGGACAGGAGTAATGTTGGAAAGCTCTACATTCACTTAAGTGTAGACTGCAATAGCTGTTTATTCTTTTTGATAGCTGTAGTATTTCTTTTGAAATCTGAAAGTACTTCTTCACTGTAAGCACACTATATTGTAAATACAAGTCTTTGCAATGCAACATTTCATTGTATCACCCGGTCAGCTATTAAACTCTTCTAGGATTTGGAGACAGACTTGGTTGTTGGCTATTTTTTCATACTTAGATTGTCAGGTATATGTATAAAAGATGTTAAGATTAACAAGGTTCTAATTTAACAGAACCTATGAATAGAGTTTTATGCCATAACATAAAGATGAATTAATGTTCCATGTAATCTCCTTATCTTGATAAAAATGAAAAAAAAAAATAAAATCCAGTTTTATCCAACTCTAACTGTAATCTGCTCTTAATTGTTTAAAAGCGTCTAGAAAGGACAACAGGATGCCCCAGCTGAAATTTTCGTTATTTAGGAACACACAAATAGCAATAGAAAGTTCAGTCTTTTCTTTTACGTCTAACAAATTCATAAATATCACAAAATCAGGGAAATGTACCTTAAAAAACCCCACTGAAAACAAGGACGGATGTAAACAAATTTCCTGATAGGTCAACTTGGCAGGTCTCTGAACTGGAGTTTGCATCAGCATTACTTTTAATATTCTTCGGCAGATTCTTTTTCAAGGATGCCCGATTATTTTTAAAACCATTTGATACTAACACATGGCTTGCCAAAGAACATGGTTTTTGTTTTAAATCTGTTTCTGAATGTTTTCACTTGGTTTCTCCTAACATTTTGTATTGTGATAAACATTGGAAAATATGTTAAAACCACATCTATTACTGATGTGAGTTGTCTATCATGTGCAGGAACATAATTATAGCTTACTATTTCTTCAAGTGTTTTGAAGCTTTACAACTTTGAGAAAAAAAAAAAGAACTACAGAAACACCCCACAATCACCATAAATTTTTTTTTTAAACCAAACCCCACCAAAAGAAAAGAAGTTCTAGGTTTTCAGCCCAGGTATGTTTCAGACTGGTTCAGAAGCTACAGAGGTAGCATTCTGCACCTTAAAAGATCTTTTAGCTCTTGCATGGATTAAGAGAATAATTTAACAACTGCTTGAAAGCCAGCACACTGCAGCTTTGACAGTTACATTTATGCACCCTCAGATTTGAAAATTACATTGAAATAGCCCTAGTAAGTAGTTTGTCTACAGATTCCCCATTAATTTAGATTTCCAACAAAACTGCAGCTTCATCTTTACAATAACTTCACACTCAATCATAGCCATTTAACACATCATTGTTCTTATACTAGCCTCTGGATATAACAAAGAAACCAAATATTCTTCTGTTGGTGCATGAATGAGCAGCAACTGCAAATTTAAGATTACAGCAGAAAACACCGTTCAGATTTCATGATTTATATCTACGCTACTAGTAAGGGACATCATGGTGGGAACCAAAGAAGGATAAGATTCCAGACAAAGGTCAGTACCTCCCCAAATAGCTAAAAGTTTTCCTAATACATTCATGGCAAAGATATAAAAAAAATAAAGGTCCTTTATAGAACCTAGAAATTCCTGGCATTTCAGTATGGCAAATGAAGCTGTTAGTCTGTTTTGAGAGAATGCTTCCATTGATCACTTTAATCTCAGGCAAAGTGACAAAGACTTAAGAGCTGTGTTTTTGCTGAAGAGAGGACATGGTATATGATGTGCTTCTCATAAACAGTGGATTAATAAAATGCAAACACCATTATTTTGTATAGATTTCCAATCAATTTCTGGGTGAATCTGAAGGTGTTACATCTGTTCTGTAGGCTTTGAAAGCTAACTGCTCTAGAAACAGACAAATTATGTCCTGGACCTGAAAAGCTGTTTCATGCTCCAAGACTATACTGGGGCAATTTATATTCACTGTGTCCTTTGACTGTGCTTTCCTCTCCTGTAATAGACTCTCTGTTGCCCAGGTGAACATAGCTGATACAAAAACCTTCCTATTCTTAAACAATAGTACACTGGAATAGTACACTAATATGGAAACTGCAAGAATTCTGTTTCTTTAACACACGTTAAGAAGTAATGGAATTGCAAGTACAGCAATCCAAGTCATAAGCCATCTTCAAAACTGGAGTGCAGTCTTACTCATACAGCCTAACAAAGCCTGCATTTGTTGACCTACAGGAAATAAAGTCATCTCTTCTGTTTTCCTAAGGTTTTCTTCAAGCAGTTTTGGAAGTAACTTTTCAGAAAGGAAAGATTTTATTGTGAGGGGTTCAGTAGGGTTCACCTTACAGATACTTAGGAAAAGCTTTTTTTTAAAAAAAAAGAATCACACCTAGAACCTTAGAGATACATGCAATGCACAGAAAAAATAAATACAAACACTTACTTAACGTATCTTAAGTTATGACTAAGCAATACTTCAGTATACATAAAATGTAAACAACAAATTAAGCTCTCTCCTTTATATCTTTATATTCTAAGAGTTAACTCATTCTAGACATTTTGATTTGACAGAACAAATTTCTTAGAGCTTATTTCTAAAGACAAAACTGATGCTTATCCAAGGTCATGAAACATTAAAATTTAAATCTGATTTTGTGTACTACACAAGCTTGCACAAGCCAAATAAAATGAAAATCGTTGGGTTGAAGATCCATTAGTGAGTCATCTAGTCCATTCCCTTGTATCGTGACAGGATTGACTTCATTACCAGCTTTGATGGATGAGTGTCAAGTCTAGCCTTGAATTTTTCATTGAAGGTGATTCCATAACCTTCCCTGGCAGTTTGTTTTATACTTATTGTTCCTAGACTGTTTAGTATTTTAACGCAACGCAATCTCTGCAATTACA
Source organism: Haliaeetus leucocephalus (assembly GCF_000737465.1). Lineage (NCBI taxonomy): Eukaryota > Metazoa > Chordata > Aves > Accipitriformes > Accipitridae > Haliaeetus > Haliaeetus leucocephalus. The sequence continues at coordinate 5,307,746 of NW_010972853.1, forward strand.
GCTTAAGCCTATTATCTGTATCTCTGTTCTTACGGCCAAGTAGGAAAAACTACCTTATCACATTTTCATAGCGTCATTTGCAAGTTTGTATGCAATAGTTATTCCTTGTCTTTTTTTTTATTTTTCTCTAAAGTAAAAGAGTACACTAACTCTGTTCCTTAATCATATAGACAAATCTTTTACAAAACCTTAACACTCTTTCTAATTTCTGTAATTTGTTTAAGGTTTCCAAAATCTTAACCTGAATCTAGCTTTAGGAAAGATCATAGTTTCTGGTAAAACCAGCAAAATTCCTTGATCACACAAATTTAGTACAACACTCAACCATTAACAAGAGACAGCATTTCACTTTGCTATTGTCTCATCACACAAGGAATCCAAGATTTAAGAAGTCATTGTTAAGTTTATTATCACAATAAGAGAAATGATGCTTTAATTAATCCTTAAAATAACTTTAAATATACGGATTGTGAAGAGTACTTGCATTGGTTGGGAGGCAGGGGGCTAAAATTCAGCAGAAAATGCACAGAAAGCTAAATGAGTGAATCCTCTAGCAGTTCTTTAATACATAAAGCATTCTGAAGCTAATATTTCTTATGCTTCCTCCTAAGTCTCATAAGGCCTAGATTATGGCTAATATCTCATGACACCAAAAGTAATACTGCAGCAGATATTAAAGCATTTTTTTCAGCTACTTATTCTATAAAATATTAATTGCAAGCCTGTGCATGTGCTGTATATATAGGGTATTAGGTAACTGAGTTCCTGCTCAGTTCTAAATCAATAAAAGATAACATGTACGGCATCAATCATTTTTTACTCTTCCTTTACTACCTAATACAAAGAGCATTAAGGCTTATTTTTTTCTTAAGTAAACAGTCACCGAAATCTTTGAAGTTAAGGCTTCACCGGCTAGCCTCTACTACAGATTCTTACCTATGAAAGAGAGTTTTTTTTCCAAAAGCATTTCTCGCAGCAAGACTTCATGCTCATGCCCAATAGCACTGACAGCTTTAGGTTAAGAAATGGACGATTACTTTGGAAAAGAACCAACTTCAGAAAAACATCATAGGTAAAGTAATTCATGATAAAATTTACTGGCCTTCATCTGCATTTCAGAAGTGATCAGTGATTTGAACTCTAAGTTTTGAAGTTTTTTACAGGGATTTTCAGAGGCATTTAGGACTTTGTGAAAATCAGACTACGGTATCATCAGCATACATTTTACAAAATTAAGACCCATGAGATCATATTTATACAGTATAAATAAGGGTAATATTTCTGTTTTTGCTTTATTAGCCCCCCAAACTTAAAAGAAAGTGTGAGCTTAAAACATGTCATTAAATACCTTTTAAGTTGCTCTTTACTGACTAGTGTATTAATTCTCTAATTCAGCAAAGAATGAAATAAACTGTTTTTTTCTTTATATTCTGAAATTGATAGGCACTAAATCCATCTGAAACATCTTACTGTAACAAAACATCCTTTTAATTGATTTTTCAGAAACATGAACTAATGTCAGGGAAGGATGAAATAGTATTTTATAGTGAAGTCCTTTTCACTTCCACTGATGGCCTGTTGATCCGGTGTGCTATTCTTAGCAATATGTAAAAAAGTCACCACATCAAATATTTTTAGTGTACCCTCCTGGAGGTCAAAGTTCTATTCTGGAAGCTTTTAAGAAGAATCTTATGGAATATCATGATAAAGGATCTTACATTAAAAACAGTTAAGTTTCTAATTTTGTTTAGAATAACTTCTGAAAACTCAAACTACAGATCACCTTACCATTAGAATTAATTACTTAATTAATATCAACACTTTATGCTGAACAGCAAAAAACCTAATTGTATGGAATCATTTAATATATATACAGTTTTTATCAATTGAAACTATATATCATGTTAAACTCTACTAGCAGTTACAGAACAAAAGGGGCAAATGAAGAACAGCAAAAATGTAAGAAAAATACTGCAAACAGAATTTATAATGCACCATAAGCAGAAACACTTAGACTTAGTCTATAATAATACCTGTTATTGATGTATGGCAATGACCATGAGGCAAAACTTGTAAATAACCTCACAAGCCATTTTCTGCTCATGCAATCTAGCAGCCTAGTTTCCCGTAAGCATCTGAACTATTACTGAAAAATAGCCTCTTGGCATTTACAAAGAGGTTGACTTCATACTTTAGTCCATGCATATACAATTAGATAGTTATATTTAAAATCAATATGCAATCCTTCAGAAGACATTATGCTTTTAAAACCTTAACTTTAAATTGATTTTTAACTATTTTATGCACCTCAAAATTAACATCTAATTCAGCAACATACTTGCAGATAATGCACTCGCACAGCTTACTATTAAACTTTTCTGTACCAAAATGGAATTGAAAAACTCCTCATTATTCTCATTGATGTCACTGCGTATTCAACAACTTCCCTTGAACCAGAATCTGAAGAGGATAGAAAAGACCTTTTTAGAATGCAGGCAAGTTATTCTTAAAAACTGTTCATAATTCTACATATGTGTTATTATTACTTTTAAACATGACACTTTAGAAGACTATAGCCAGATTGTTCATCAACAAAATATTAATCTTAAAATTTGGGATATGGAAATTAGCAATCAACAACCTTTTAAAAAGTGTAACTTATTGGATTAATCCACTTTCAGAGAGCTGTATTTAATGTTGAAGGTAGTCTCAATGAATACTTAAAATTATGATTAAAGCCACAAAATACAAATACAGTTAGAACTCTATCCTGCTGCTGTTAAAATTAATGGGAGCAGGGCTGAGTCTATAGTAGACACCAGGCAACTATTTCTAGTGGAAAGAACATATTTTTTAAGGGGTGACCACCACACGTATCACAACTACAAGAAGTGGTGTTTTTCATGCATAACTAAACATCACTGTAGCTTTCCTATCCTGCAACCGTACAACCAAACTGCATGCAGAGATTTATGCAAGGATTCTGTAGAGCTTGCGAGGGAATTGCCTTGCTAGCCTGCTCAGTGTGTGCAGGCCATGATTTTGAAATTGTTCCTTTGATAGCAGACTGCAACAGAAGAGCTACTCATTCAGGACTTTTTACTGAAACAGATTTGGGGTCGCAGCGATCACTCCTAACAGATAATAATCTTAGTCTGAAATACTCAGTACTATGTGGAGTTCCCCCAGTACTCTCACTGAATATGGAGGATCTCTAATTAACCATTTCAACACTACAAAAAAAAATCCCTTAAAATTCAAGCTACATAGGGTTTTTTCTACAGCTAGCCTCCTTTCCTTTAAGAAGAAGAGAAAGTAAAAGAACTGCACTGGAATGTCAGATACGAGTTTAAAAATACTAATTGGTCAATCACACCTGAATCGCACTTGAAAACATACCAGTTAAAACTCACATTCATAACAAAGCAATGCCATAATGTTGAACACTATCTATGCAACTTATTAATTTAATCACAGAATAGTTGAGATTGGAAGGTATCTCCAGAGATCATCTAGTCCAACTCCACCACTCAAAGCATGGTCAACTAGTCTTAATAGAAAACCAGACATGCATTTCAACTAATCAAAACCAAAGAGGTTCAATCAGGCATAAGAATGTGTAGCCACCAAACTGACAACTTCCCGTGGTCCATCTGATTTTTGTTAAACAGTATAAGAGAAAGCTCTGCAGTGACCCTCTAGCTGACTGAATGTAAAACAGAGGAGTATGAAACGTGTTTTGTGAAGCAGAACTTTATGTCAGGTTAAAGCTAGACACATCTCTTCCACACAGTCTAAGCTCGTCAATTGTGCACCTAAAATTTTATGGGAAAGGATACTGTTTGATGCAGTCCACCAGTGGTCCATAACAACAGTCATTCACAGTACACTGCAGACAAATAAGAGAAGTAGTATAGTGATGGGCAACTACAAAACCATTATAGTTAAACAGTATCTTAAAAACAGTAATTACTTTTCTTCAAAAAGGCTATCAGATGCTGTTCAGATTTAATCACAGAAAACAAAAACTGCATGCTTTTATTCACTATAAAAGCAAGCTATTAAAAAGTGAAATGCTCCCCTCACAAATATTGCATTGCCATTTATGGTGCACCCTGACCTCACTGGTAGTTTACGATGACAGTAATTAAATGAGGTTTAAAATCTTTTACTCTGCTAGGCAGATAACAGCACTGCCACGGGAAAAAAAAAAAAAAAAAAAGACAACTGTGATTAATACCTGATAGACTTGATTTGCTAGAACTCCATTGGGAATCTGAGAAGGGTCCCGCAGCATACTATTTATAAGAGTTTTGGAGGCTAGAGAAATAAAGAATAAAAACATACAAAAAACCTGTTAGCTCAGTTATCCGCTTGGCAGGAAGAAAGACATACTTTTACAAGGAAAACATTGATGACGTTGATAATTTTGAAGATTATCCAACAAGCAACTACAAACTTATAGATTTGTATCTACTTACCCATTCTGACATGATTAAAAGTCTTGAAACACCAAAGGATTTTATTAGCACAGGGTGAAAGCAGGCCCTTTTTTACTTATTCAGTTTCACTGGACAATTTGTATTTCAGAAGCATCATACAGCTCCCAAGGAAACTGCTTAGTATAAAGAAAATGTAACTCAAAATAGCCTCCATATCTTATGAGAACTTAAGGAAGAAGATAGGTAAAAATTCAAAACAGCCTTTCACAACGTTTGGTCTCAACAATCTTATGCACTTTATAGACTTGATGATTCCAGTTTAACAGTTTTCAAATTTATTTATTTACTTATTCAGTGTCGACACATTTATCTGACTGTATTTAAAAGCTGGCAAACAGCTTTCTATGCTATTTTCAAATGTATAAATCTGAGACACAATAGAAATCAGAAGTGAATTTAGGACAATTTATCAGTCTTTTATTCACTGATATTGATACTACAATGAAAAAAATAACATAAATCAGGAGATGCCTTTAGTTTATTTTCAAATACAGTCCTTGCAAGCACTGGCATTGTTTTCTCTCCAGATGCTTAATCTGGGTAGTTGCGTATACCAGTTAATTACTAATAGTAGTGGAAAGACTTTATTCTAGAAAAATGCCTTCTAAAAACATCAAACATTTCATTTTACAATTTCTTAGAGAAAAAACAACACTGCTGCACAAGCACAAGCTGCCTCCTTCCTGGGAACAACTGCTGACAGAGTTCAGCTAGTGGTATATTTACACCATTGAATCCTTAGGTGTACACCAGGCCCGAGACTAGCAAGGTTCCCTGTTTGCCAAAGATTTCCTCTGTGACTTCAGGCAAATTCCTTTAACTTGTGTGTGCTTCAGTTGTGTAAACAAAGTGAAAAACTACTTTTTTCCTGTCCTTCATCTGTTTTGCCCCAACTCAGGGCCAAAGCTTTGTCACTCTCTTCAGTGATTGAATCGAAAGCCTCAGATGACACTGTGAAAAGGTTTCCTGGAATCTGTGATATGAAGGGATCTGACATATAAGCAGCAATGCTACTACTATTAATGACTGTGTCTAAACGCTCTGCTGAAAGTAAAGGAGACCATCATTTTAATCTTCTCCCCAAATGTTGTCTCATAAAAATATTTTGTTTAGAAAACCATACCCTAATGCAAAGGAATATAAAACCCCAAATGAGTTTAAAGGCTTTGCAAGAGCTAGAAAG
>NW_010972853.1:5318430-5328430 GCF_000737465.1 Haliaeetus leucocephalus
GACCAATACCCCCGGATAAGGGAAAGCTGAACATCACTAATCTCTTGCAATTTTTGGACATGCAAAAGAAAGAAAATTAAAGAAAAAAAGATTGTTTTAAAAAATCTTTGTTAAACTTCATTAGTAGCAGCTAAGGAAACAAACTAGTCACACACACACATAAACAAAGAAAAATCCCAAAGCTCTGTCAAGGATTAGACTCCAAGAACAAGCAGAAATACATGTCCATTTCCTCACAGCAAACGTTAACAGTGGCATGAGGTAAGTTGACATGTAATAAATCAGGTTATTTAAAATATTTTGTAAGGAGCTAACAAAAGTAAGTGATGAGGTTATAGAGGATTCAAATATGTCAAACTCAGGTTATGATGCTGCAGATGAATCCGAGTATACTGGCACCTGTAGCTCCACATAGCTGCAAGTTTCAGGCCAAGCACATGATGGCCCTGCATATATCTTTTCAGGACTGGGCCCTCACATTTAGTTTACCGAAAGAAAGGCGAAGAAATTTTAGACCTTAAGATTAAGGCTAAATAATTTCTCAATAGCACATTGAGAGAAAGAATTTTTGTAAGCAAAACGTGTGCCTCTAAATTCTGTCTACTGAATTGTTTTACCAATCTGAAAAGAAACATAAAATTAACTGTAAAGCAAGCAATTCTTGATACTGAATGCAAGTAAACAGTTCTGCAATGTGGAAGGAGGAAGGGAAAGCACTGAGAAAAAAGAGAATCAGTCCCAAAGCAGGGAGAAAGAAGAAGTTCTTCAGAAAAGTAGATGGAATTCTGATTTAGGAACTTGAGACAGACAAGGAAGTCTACAGTCTTGAAGATAAGCTTAGGAGTAATTGTATTACTATGGATTCAAAATTTTCATTCAAGATTATTTTTACGAAGCTGTTTCTATTGAACTTTGAGTTGTTCCTAGCTTTCCTAAGGAAAGCAACAACAGGGAATAGACACAGTTGCACCTCCTAAAGAAAAAAAGGTACTTTACATTGCAATTCCCCGTCTAAAAATAATCTGAACTATGGGATTCCACTGTCTGAAAAAGGGAAGAATTTGGGGCTTAGCATTTGGAGATTACACCTTCAGAGACACTAGAGTAGAGTCCAGGACAGAAAATATTCCCAAATCATAGCATCCAGTAATGCACAGTAGAAGAAACAGGTCAGTTATTTGTACATTTTACTAAACTCTAAATTGGCTGAAACAGGTTTGCACATTCCCTAATGACTGACTCTAATTATGATGAACAAGAAGAAATGGACTTGGAAATACCACCAAACTCCTTATAACTGACACCTCCTGCTTAGACTCACCTGGAACCATTACATTCATTTCTGTCATCCTATCTCAAAAATGTCCACTGGAAGTAGCAGGGGTTCAAAGTCAGAAAAGAATCAGTGGTGGCCTGAAAAAACCTTATAAAACTTGGCCAAATGAAACACTTATTTTAGAAGACACACACACAAAAAAGGGACACCACAAAAGAAGATGCCTGCTTACCATTTTTGTTGAGTGTCAGAACACCCATGGGCATTCAAGTAACTGAAGAAAGCACTTAGATTTAAACCTTTTCACTATGCAAAGACACACGTTTATGACACTCATAGCTACAAAACATCAGGGCCAAAGACATCACAGTACTTAAAAATGCTGGATATTTATAAGTGTGAGTATTCAAAATAAAAAGAAAACCAAGCAAACTGAAAGAGTAGCATTTCTCAAAAAAGAATCAGCATTTTGGAAGTGGTATAGAACAAAAGCCAGTACTTGCTTTAAGAAGTTCTTTGGGAGACAAAAGATATATGGGTAAAGGTTATCTGTAAGTGCCTGCTGCAGAGAATTGCTGTCCCCCCACCTGCCACCACATAAAAATACTGCTTGCCAAAATGCCCAGGACTACCTATTGTCAAGCACAGGATCCTAGGCTATGGAACAATGTATAGCTGTTTTTGTCACTTTCTGAAGGTCAACATGTCTTACAGCACCTTTATTGTTTTCCCATCTTGTGGTACGATGGACAGAAGCAACATTTCATCTAGACTGTAACTGTGGGGGGCAGAGTTGGGAGAAACATATTCTCAGTAAATTTTTTTAAACCTATCATGACTAGGGCTGCATTCATAGCTGCAGCAACTGTTATCTAAATTAAACAATTTTATGATTAAGAAAAGATCACTAATTGATCTGGTATGACAATTATCACATTAATACATAATGTGATTCAGCCAAAAAAAATTAATTAGACAAATAATGCTGTAACTGCATAATGGCAAAAACTACCATTTTACCAAAGATCTATTCTGGCACCTACTTGAGGACCAGGTGCCAAATTAAAAGCATATTGCATCCAATTTTTAAAAAAGTTTCAAGGAATTTGAGCTAAAAAAGCTAGACACACACTTTGCATAGGGAGCAGTGCTTTGAAAAGAATGAATTCATCTACATCCTGCAATATTCTCCTGACTCATTTTCATGGGAAGACTGAAGCAGAAGAAAGGCATTTTAGCCAAGCAGTGTAAGGTTGTACGTGTCTACTCCAACAGAACTCACGCTGTAAGAGAGAAATTTGTATGTATGGGGAGTGAAGAAAGGAAGAAACGGAGATTCTTCTGAATAGCCTATTTGAGACTGTGCAGTGAAGGCAGGGGCCCCACTCCCATCTGCTCCCGATGAAAAGCAGATTTCTTACACTTTGTCCTCTCTAACAAATACAGAACATTTATATATGTATACTAAACCAAACCAAACCAAAGCATAACCCACCAAACCAAAAACTACACAGCCTATGCTCCTCCTCCCTGGGAGAAGAGAACAAACAACACGTGACAGATATGCAGTCATACAGCTTAACACACTACTGGAAGGCGTTCAGATATAGTAGGGTGAAATGAAGGATAAGCTCCTATATAGAATGCAGAATAAAGTAAATTGCAGGGAAAAAAAGACTAGACTTTTTCTTTTTTAAGCACCCCAAACATGGTTGTTGAGCCACAAAGAATTTTTTGGGAGAGGCATCATGGTAAATTTCATGTACATGAGTAATAGATCAAAGTCAACTAATAATTCCTTAAAAAAAGTAAGGAATCAGTAAAATAACATGCACATCACGTGGAACTGGAAATATATTCCCTATTTCACTGGGGAAAACTATTGGGAATAGTTTTAATTTTTAATTAAGAAGATGTACTATAATCCACTTATTAAATATGTTTTGAATGGCTCCATTGTGAATTAAGGTCAAAATACAATTTCTAAATTCTCAAGCTATGACGTAAGATTAGCTTTATTGATCTTCTGCATGATTTGTAGGAGCCCCCAATCATTATTTTGACAGTTTTATCATACAGTAATAGACTCCCTTTTAGATAATTACAGTTACTACATTCAACTTCAATCTTCTGTAGGACTTTTCCTTAGATAATCACACCTAGATCATGTTTCTTTAGTCATACATATGCAATAAACTTTGGATAACAGCACTAATTATTTTAACACTGTAATTTTAAGGCTTACCAAAACAAGTTCAAGGGTTAATTATACAAGAAAACTTTAATCTTTAAAATCTGTCGCAAAATTCATTTTATAAATAACGAGCATCTACTTTAAGGAGAAATAAGAAGCAGAATACGTAACGTTAACAGACCGCAGAAGCTATTTAAAGTTAAGTTGTACATGTCTCAGGTTTCAATTTATACCTGTTTCTCATCCTACCACCACGTCACTGCTGTCAACAGCCTGCATCTGTCTTCCCAGGAACCTCCCCATAGGTACCAGCAGGCTGCTCTTCAGCCCCCCTGAAACCGTCTCTTCTCCCAGCTGAACAAGCCCCAGTTCCCTCAGCCTCTTCTCACAAGTACTCCAGCCCCTTTACCATCTCGGTGGCCCTCCAGTGAGCTCACCTCAGTCGATCGATGTCTCCCTTGTACAGCTGCGGTTTAACCCAGAAGGAGCCCAGAGTTCTACTGCTGAGGTGAATCAAGAGTCTCAAAGGCATCAAAGAGCACAGTGCTGACCGTGCTGCAACCACAAAGCAGTATGACTGAGTAGGGCCGGGATATCATGTCTTCTCCTCCTGCCTGAGGGTTCTACATACATTTTTTGCATGGTCTGGCCTACCTAATGTTTAACGATTCATTTAAAAATCGGAAGAGACTGCAGCTGGCAGCATTCCACTTGGTTGACCTGCTTATTTTCTTGTGATTTTCGAATAGTGGGTTCCAATCTCCTTAGTCAAAGAAGCGATTAAATTCAGGTAAGTTTATTGCTTGCAGGGTCTACCATCTTCTGGAGAAAGGAGACCCAAAAAAGAAAGAAAAAAAGGAGTTTATTTTATTTTAACTAGAAGTTTGGAACACCTAACCTAAGGAGAGGTTTCAGGGTAACGGATCCTACATGGAAAAAACAATCCCAACAGCAGCTCTCAGCAAATTGTTGTTCATTGGTTTTCAATGCTTTTTCAACTGCTTTTCAGTGTTTCCTTTGGTGTTTTTCATTGGCTGCTTAAGATAGTTCTGAGGATGTCAAACATTTGCATCTCCCTTTCAGATGACTCTTCCTGCATTTTGTTGTATAGTCAGCTTTTTAATTGAGGTGTCTCAGTAACACCCTTCACGCACTGCATTCAGCACCCTTTTTAGCTTTGAAGCTTTTTGCTCAAGCAGAGTCATTCTGAAGTAGAGCAAAGTTAAGTCACGCAATGTTTTTTTAGCTCCTCCAATACAAAGGACATGGATGCTGTAGTTATTCAGGAGAAAACTGGTGGTAAGATGTTCCAGGGATTTAATGCTTGTGCTTCAGTATAGTGCTGCATATAAGCTAGGGGAAGGTTTGATGAGAAGTTTAAACTGGGTTATTTGCAGTGAAGTCATTTTTTAGAGAAGACAGCAAGGCCCATTCTGGCTACTGTTGGTAAGTTACGCTGAAGTAGCAATATTTACACAGATGCTAGTGAATCTGCTAAGGAAGGAATGCATCTCACACTAAAGGATGTTTACCTCCTGTGAGTTTGAAGATACCCATTTCTATGAACAGAAACAACTTACTGTAGTTGAGGGCCATGATCTAAAATCTGAGATGACATTGGTCAAGTAGCTCACTGATGTGCAATGCTTAACACTAAGCATGTTCTTTGTCTACTTAGGACATAGGCTTTCTCCAATATATTCTAGAAAAAGAAGCTGGAATAGTCCAAAGAAAAGTAACTTTTAGGATTTGAAGGCAAACAGCTTTTCTCAGCAATATTGTCTCAAGAAAAATTCTCTCCAGCATCGATTTATCAGTGCACTACTGAGGCTGCATTCATCAGACATTTATACAGAAATGTGAAGACTGAGCTTTGCTCAGTGTTATAGAAAAGCTACTGAATTTCCTCTGAAAAAGTGGACAACAGACTTATAGAGGTTAAAAAGAAAAATTGCCCTTCATTTTGTGTTCATCCATTTTTCCCCTTCTAGCTTGAAGAGGAAGCAGGGAATGAGTACATGTGGATTCAGAAGTGTCTAGCTCTCATAAATCCATGCCTGTCAAGTGTAAGATTGAATCCTTGTCTTTGCTTTGACACAGGCTCTCTGTAGGACTGTGGCCAAGTTAATTAACCTGTTCATGGTTCAACTGTTTCATTTGTAAACTGGGAGTAGTATTTGGACCAAAACTCAAGCATGGCTAGTGAATAAGCTAGTATTTCAAGATCATCAAGAAGAAGGTGGTGTGTAGTGGTTAGAAACCCAGTCATGTCAGCATCATTCACTTCAGTTGTGCATGCTGTCCAGAATAAGTGGAAATAAACCCAAATATTTTCCCACATAAAAAAAGAAAAGGAAGACCAAGGGTACTGGCTTCACTAAATTAACGTCAGTATTCATGTTGAAAGTATATAGTAAAACTGGTCACATGAAAACTATTCTTTTGCATTGTAGCCTCAGCCTCCTGCTTCTGTTCCACTGTGCTTTTCTCATCCAAGAGTTAACGGGATGAAAATAAGCTGCTTGCATGCATACAACATTGGGACTCTAGAACCACTCCCCAGTTTCTTCAGCAAAAGTTTTAATTCAGTTGCCAATTTTTACTTGTAAGAGAAGCTTGCTTTGAATACCTGCATGAGACCTGTTCTCTAACAGCATCCCTACATGGCAAGACTATTACATGGCAAATTAAAAAAGCAGCTTGTTAACAGTCAATCTAATGGTGAAGGAAAAATAGTTCCCCATTCCTAAAAAGAGAACAAGTGAAATAGTGACAAGCAGATCAAAAAAATGGAGTGTACTCTAATTTAAGAGGCAGAATCCATTCTGGACATGCCAGCAAAGGAATCTTTTTTGTTTCTGTTTTGAGAATGTAGAATTTGTTTTCACTAGTGCAACTAATCTGCTTTGAAAGCTGTCCCTATCCTACTGGCTTTCCATTCTCACCAAGGCAACTAAAGGAACATATATGTTCCCCATAGTCAAGAGGAAGATACACAGCAATGAGATATCTAAAACCTGGTTTTGGTTGTTTTTGTTTTTTTTTTTTCCCCAGAGTGGGAACTTCTACTTCTGGGAGCACAGCTTAAACATCTGGTATACTTCCTGCCCCTGCCTTTGTAAAAATATTCTGCATTATCAGTATGAATTCAAAGATAGGAAGATGGAGAAATGGAAAAATTAGGAGTAACTGCAAATGCTTGTTTAGAAACACTATCATTGGTCAGTATTAAAAATGACACTTTCTCAAGACTCTGTGTTTAATAATATGTGTGCAAATGCAAGAAAACTGTAACTTATGCAATTTTGTCTTTTTGAACAGTGAAATCAACTGTCAGTCAATAGAATGCAAACTTAATGGACCACAGTCAGAAGTCACCCAGCAAAATACTCTTAAGTAAAAAGCTCTTGTTTTATGATACTAATTGGCTTGACCAAATTTCATCCATGTGGAAAAACGCACACAAAAAAAGTACAACAGGACGTTACCAAGACCTACTGTGCACCAGTAAGTTTTACTACAAGGCAACCTACTGCAATTTAAGTTTTCGCATATTCAGTAGACATAAAATGAAGACAATGTTATATTCAGGATTGTTTTTACAATCAGCAATATATTGCATTTAGCATTTTCACAGCCTAAAAGACTAGTGATTGTATGTTGTGTTGTATGTCTAGATTTGTTAGACACATAGCAAATTCTCTTAAATGTGCTGTATTTTAACATAACTCCAGGGTACCAGCCTGAAAGCAAATCCTTACTTCTATGGATTCTGCATTAGTGGACTCTGATAATTAGTCAATGGTAATACACTTATGAAAGATGAAGCATATTCCTATATTATATGTATCAGGTAGCAAACACTTTCTAATAAGGAAAAATGTGAAATAAGACTTATTCAAATAAATATTTTAATTCCTGGAGATTTATGCAATTTGAGATTCTTGCATAACAGCTTCTTCAGAGTCGAAAATAATTTCTAAGAGCTAAGTATGAAGCATTTTCTAGCAGAGGTGATACAACAACTTTGAAATGAATTTTATGTTAAGGATTGTTGACGTACAACGAATTCACATTTAGGTAGTGTTCTCAGAGCAAATAGATTATTTATGTTACATACGCTGTATAAATATACTAGACAATTTTGAAGTCAGAGTTTTGAATTACCTTTTATCATACATACTGTCTAAAATTTAATAATTATAGTCGTACTGCACAATTTGTAATGCTGCAGAATGCTTGTTTTAGAACTGTTTTCTAATTCTTGCCTTCCATCTCTCTGCCTTCACTTGGCAAGTGGACTGTAGATGCATTTCAACAGAAGCGACGGATACTAGCACTGCTCTGCTCAACTGCTCAACTTGAGCATATAAACTGCATCTCATTGCTTTTTAAAAAAAAATAAATTTCACCAAAAGCTGTGTGTAGAAAGCCTGATAATATTGGTTTCTTTTTAAAAGTTGCTTGTTCAATAGCTAAGAGAAAGTAGAGGAAGGTGGGGGAGATATGCTAACCTTATATACATGTTACTGTCATGTTAATAACCAATAGCAGGTAGTCATAAAGAAGGAGCTTGACATTATATTTTACATTATTATCTAAGTGTAAATGAAAAGAGGGCAGAAAAAGTAAGATTAAAAAAAGTGTAAGTTTTTGCACTTCTTCCTCTTTATGTAGTTGCAATTATGATTTTCTATTCCTGTTTAACATCTTTACCGATGACCTGGATGATGCAAAAGAGTATACTTTCCTCAAGTTTGCAGATGACACCAAACTGGGAGGCAGGGCTGCCATTCAGAGGGGCCTAGATAGATAGGCCAGAGGAATGGGCCAGCAAGAATCTCATGAAACTTAAGAAGGGCAAATGCAGAGTCCTGTACCTGGAAAGGAGGAACTCCTGGCAACAACGCAGGCTGTGACGGACTGGCTGGGGAGCAGCTCTGCAGAAAACGACCTGGGGGCCCTGGTGGGGCAGCGAGCTGAAGGTGAGCCAGCACTGTATTGTGACGGAGAAGGCGGACAACAGCAACCTGGGCTTTACTAAAAGGAGCAAAGCCAGTAGACCGAGGGAAGTGATTATCCCCTTTACTTAGCATTTATTAGACCACATCTAGAATACAGTTTTGCACCCAGGATTTCAACACCTGGAATTCATGTCTTAAAAGGATTCTAAGTCTCCAAGTATAGAATTTAACTATTTTAATGACGATATCAATTTTATTTTTCTTTTTAGGATACAGGGATAACTGCAATATATGATGTTACGTTTATAGGGTTTCACTATGCTTGTATAAGGCACCCTCTCCCCTTGGCCCCACAGTTTTGTTTGGAGTTAATCTTCCATACATTGATAGAATAATCTGAGAGATTTAATAAGGTAATAAGCAGAAGAATTATTACAGGGCTCGGTGGAATAATAAGGTTTGAACTTGGTTAAGTCAAAGGATACATAGCAAGAGCACATTCTTCAAATTTTTCAGCAACCCAATAGAACTTGAAGCTTGTCACAGACTGAAAACAGCCACACAAGGCTCCCCTGCTCAAACCCATATAGTAAAAACACTAAAAGGATACATCTTGCTTGCATCCAGAAGCTGTATACTTTTCCTTGACAACATATGGAATCGTGACCACTATAGCATAATTGTCTTTGACATACTTAAAAAACAGTAAGTGGCATAGAGGTCAATTCTAAGCATTATTACTTCATGTAGAAAACTGCAGAGAACTCAACAATATTTTTGTCTGCAACAGCATTATACTGCATAAATAGGGAATTTGGTGTGATATCACAGTAATCTCTACCCTAAGACCAAAGTTACTGGAAAAGAAAAAAAAAAGGCTATCAAATCGAGAAGTCTGTAGGCTACAAAGTGTATGATTTTCCACTATACTTAGACCACTTGGGCAGAATTTAAGTCCATGTTCCATATTTATTTTAAAAGAAGTACACTGTTAGTTACTCTGACTTTTATAATGGCAAGCTCCTTTCCTAGGAGTATAGGCCAGTTGGTGGAAAACTTTTCCATCGTTAGTACTGATGTCTTTATATAAAAAGATTTATTTTTTGCTTTCAACAGATTTTATTGCCTACCTTGCAAAGAAAAATGTAAACATTCCTGCTCAGCGATAATTTTGCTCTCGTATTCCTTAGCCCACAGATTTACTTTTCTAGTTTCTGATTCTTCAGAAAGAAACAAAAACTCCTTCCCAAAAACTTTACCTTATGAAGATGCACACACCATAAACAACTTTCAACCTATTACAACATGCTATGTTCAAAGCACAGCCAAAACATACTTTCTTTATATTCAATATAGACTATTGTAAAGTAGGTTGTGCATCTTTTTTAAATACTATTTGTGTTACGTGAGATCTTTTAATCCTTTCCACTATATAATTCTATGGTTTAAAGTCTGTACACAAGAGAGTCAAAGATAATACCAAACAAGTAATTTGTATAATACAGCAATACTCTGTATTTTAGCAAAGATATGTTTTAGTAGAATGGAGTATTACTGGAGCAATAA
>NW_010972853.1:5333430-5368447 GCF_000737465.1 Haliaeetus leucocephalus
ATGCAAATAACACCTTGCATCCCAAGGCAGATTCGTATTCTAGTTAATAAACAGCATCGATACATTTGTCAAGACTTTAATGGCAACCATACTGAACTTTTCATACACCAGCTTTTCTAGGAAATGGCTATACTGAGGAATTTACTCTGCTTAATTGCTTTATATTAAGCAGTTTTCATTAGCCATCCTCTAATCCATATGAACAGAAATAAACGGAGTCAGGAAAATGAACTGGTTTAATCCTTTCTAATATTAAATAATAATAAAAAAATCTTAGATGGGTTTTATTATTAAAAACAAGGAATCAAATGTAAGTAAAACTGATGCAACTCCATTTAATCAATGTGGGAATTTTTAGTAAGTTTGTGCATTGAAGACCTATGGTCTGTCTGAAATTTCCAGCAAAATACAAATTCAGACTTTCTTACACATTTGCCTTGAAGTTAAGAGACTAATTACATTAACTGATTTATTAATAAATGGGGCTTTTTGTCTAATTATTGTAAGTACTAACAGACTGGGGAACCATTTTAAATGTCTAATGTGCCTTGAAACCATTTTTTTAGGTTAATTACATTTCTCACTAAAGTCACTATAGATATGCCCCTTAGGTTTTATACCAGAAGATTAAAGAAAAAAGTAAAGATGATTACCTCATTGGCCAGCTCCAGTAATATAGGGGCAGCTGCATTTTTCATCACCCCATTCAGGTACCTAGACAAGACAAAGCCAGGTAATTCTGCGGTGGCAAGAAAAGGCCAGCTTATACATGTCAGTTCCCTTGTGCACCTCTTTCATTTGGGGGAAAATACCCCAGTACAGAGTATTTAATGGGAACTCTTTTCAGAAGTAAGTATTTTAAACAATCAGTAACTCTCCAGGGTTGTCTCCTATACATCTGCAAGATATATCAGTCTCAATTAAGTCACTGGTAAAAACCACAATAAATCAAGAAATTAAAAAAATTTTTGGCTTAATGACATACAAATAAATTATATCTGTACTACTTAAAGATACATTACAGACGAATAAACCTCTATTATTCACAGTAAAAATTTTGCGTTCCACCTTCAACTATGAAGGCATACTGTGCATCTTACTCAATTCACTACTATGCACAAAACCATAAATTCTCAAATTTAATCCAGATTTTATCAACTGGGCAGTAGTTTAAATACTAAAGGCTTACTTTAGTGAAATCAGAGTCTAACAATCAAATTAATATTCTAAAGAGAACATAAAAGAAGAACTATTTAGGATCCAATAAAGGGTGATAGAAAGTCATTATCCTATCAATGGCAAAGGCTTAATGTTTCTGATTAAGGGTATTAGACCAATATGGATACACAGTGATGTTTCTGACCATCGCTTCACACAGTATCGCCTTCCTCACTTCTGTTACTTTCACTGTTTGATGTTTATATTTCAATAATGCCTAAAACCTGTTCTCAGGAGTTGAAGGGAAGAAGCTATATTATTGGAAGCCACTTTGTGCTTTGCAGCCATGTGGAAGAGAACAACAGTTACCAACATTTGAACTTGCTCATTTATCCTATCCGTATTCATATAGCACATCATTACTGACATCATTAGAAGGCCACAGCCTTCCCAGCTCTATCATTATCTATCCATCAGAAGCCACTCTTCTGCTCATTAATTACAGACATAAAAATTCTTTATCATTTTACCTTTCTGTGGAATGGGTGTAATACCTTTGCATAAACCTCTTCACAGAGGATTACAGGGCTTTTTGTTTGCAAGTTATTCTGAGGCTTAATGAATAAAGGAAATGATAAAAGCTTTTTGCTTTAACCTATTTCAGTTCTATGTTAAAAAAAACCACAAAACAAGATGCCTTGTGTATATTTAAACATTGAAAACTTGTAAGAGAAGAAAAAAAGGAGAGCTCATAAACAAAATACCTAACCAGGAAGATTTACTTGAGATTAATGTTCTAAAACATGCATCTAGTTGATTTAACAGCAAAGCTACAGCTGACAACGGAGTAATTTTCTGTCAGATATTTCTAATACTACTGGCAATTCCATTAAGGACTAACAGGTCTCACATGCTGATGGCAATACTGTTCTGAAAAGCTTGCTGATCCTTCTTGTAATTTGTCTTCATGTTTGCCTAAATTTAAGACTAGTAAGTCTCAGCAGAGCAGCAGAAACTACTCCACTCAACTGTACTTCTACTTGCTCCCAACAGGGACCACTGGAAATGACTACCTTCAAAAATTGGTAGTTTCTGACCTAGGAAAGCAATGGGAGCACAATTATCTGCTTGTATGTTGGTGGGAATAGGAAAGAGCATACCACACAGACTGGGGTTTACAGTGGCAAGATGGATGCTACAAAAGAGTAGAGGAGAAGACATGTTTGTCATGTTTATGCTTGAAGCATTTCAAACTGGCTTCTGACTCAAGTAGTTTGCCCCTGTAGCTTACGAAACATACTACACTGTAAATCTACTAAAACAGGATTGAGATGAGTTTCCTAACTATTAACAGAACATCTCCGATTTTAAAACGTGCATTTTATTCGTCCATGTTAATACAGTTGCAATATGAAATACCTAGAAATAGCATAAAGAATGATTTTCCCTACCACCACCATATAGCTTCATACATAATGCATTAGTTATGTACTGCTATCATACTTCAGACAGTACAGAAGGGGACAGGAGACCAAATCCTCCTACCTGATGTGAGCCAAACTTAATCATACCTACAACCTTACTGAGACCAATACAACTGCTGCTTTGCATAAAGCGAAATTTGGTCCCATGTTTCAGGTTTAAGTTGTTGGAACTAGTAACGCATCATAGAAGTGATTTAAATGATATACATACGTTTTAAGAAAAGGGTTATTTACACAGCAGTTACAATTAACATAGGGCACTTCAGTGAAACTGTGCTGGTGAGAAGTAATTAAAAATAGTATTGTATATACATGGTTATTAACAACAAAATTTTAAGCCAATATTCTGCCTAACCAAGAATCAACACTAGAAGTGCAATGTGATCAAGTACAAATTTTTACAGAACAACACAACTACTAAAAAAAGAAAATCAAACCCCCAAAACAGCACAATTCACGCTAGGTGTTCTAAACCAGCATCTGATATAATCAGGCTGTGCTTAGGTTTTAAGTATGTGACTCTGCAGAAGCACAGTTAATTGTTTACAAATGAAGGCTTTTTGTTTATTTTCCTGATTCATACAGATTAATATTAAGCATAAATATCAGACATCTATAATCAAAAGTAAGAACTCACTTGCCATCCAAGCTCCTCAGATATGTCAGTCTACAAAGTAGTATTTTAATTGCATATCTTTACCAGTTATCAGTATGCCCCAATTATGTCATTGCAGTATTTTTAGTAAAGCCTATAGAAGTAACAGACAAACTGTAAGTTGTAGCAAATACAGTTTATTAGCTTAAGATGCAAACAGTCGTACAATATTGTAAAATGACATAATGGTTTTCATCCTCCCTTAAAAGCTACTTCTGACACTTCTGTTGATAAAACAGGAGTTATCTAAAAATTAGTGCTTTAACTAGCAATAGATGAATTTAATACACAACTTTTTGTAATGTAACACAAATGTTGTTTTAAAAGTACAAGCAAATAACAGAACAAGCTCCCTTGCTGTAAGGAAGTTATCATCAATATTAGTCTTCACACAGAAATCCTGTAATTACAAACTGTAAGTAATATATAATAAATGCTATCACATACACTGTAAAAAATATTTGCTTATCCTGACCTAGAGCCAAGGAAGTAAACCCTTTCTTAATCAGACTGACCAGAAGCGGAAAAATTTCTGCATTTTCACTGAAAAACATTTTTACATGAACCACCCTGTTTTCCTCATCCCAAATTTTTATTTTTATAGAAAATCAGCTTCGTAAACTAATAATCTAATTTACTCATAATTGCCATAACAATTAGTAGTTATGATGATACTCTTAACTGGGGTGGGGAGGTCATACCTTTGGTAGTAAGTTTCAATAGCTTCAGCAGTGTGATGCTTGGCATGTGTTCTTTTGATTTGTTTCTAGAAAAATGAAAAAAACAAACAAAGAGTCTTACAAATGTGTCATAGATCAAAACACAGAAATCATGACTGCCCAAACACATGTTTCTTGGCTACACTTTAATATATAAACTGCACTATGTTTTTAGATTCTGTACAGAAATGACATTCAATCTACCTATTGAATTGAACATCTTCAGACTGTACTGCAATGTACCATATATGTAAAAGCCAATAAGGTCACAATAATTGAATCTAAATAAGTTTACTGAAGGCTGCAGAGGGCAAAGAAAAACTTGTTCTCTCTTTCAACCTTTGTATTAATTTTCCCTCAATTCAATTCCATCTAAGTCTGGTGCACTCTAGTTTTACAATTCAACTGGCATTTTTAACCAGAAGAACATTGCTTAAAAACAACTTATTTGAAAAACTACAAAAAGTAATTCCATAGAGACTTGCCACTTGACTGACACCTGTCATCTCATGATAAATGACTCCATTTTCTGCCTCTCTTGCCTTCTGCCACTCCGGCAATGGTCATTTATCATCATCTCTGTCAGCAATGGAAAGCAGCACTGACAGTGCAAGTCAGCAAACATTTAGCACATGGAACCACGCAACACAGGGAAATTATTATTGTCAGAATAATAATGGTTTAGCATAATTTATTACAGGTCCACCAAATAAGCAAAGGCTAGATGTTATTAGACAGATGGATGGGTAGGCTTGGCAGCCATCCACTGAGACTCAGGCGGTGCTTGATGTGGAAAAGGGAACATCCTCCAAACCAATCAGAAAGCTGGCAGTTCAATTACAAAGAAATAAAGGGACATTCATCATTCAATTAGGCACCTGTCAACCCTCACAAAGGAGAAAACTTCTAACCTGGTACTCCTGGGAGAAGATGCTCAGCAGAGTGGACTGCGATTGACTGGAACAAATAAAAGAAGGACAAAGTTAATTACTGGAGTGCACTGCAAAGAAACAAAAGAGAAGGGAGCTTCAAAGGTAGGCCTGCTGCCCTGTAATCTAACAGAACATGAAAACAAGTGTGGAAAAGTTGTTCCAGATGAACACCTCAGACAAAGGCTTCCTGCTGCTAGGTCAAGGAGAGAGCGTACAAGGGAGGGGAGGAAAATATAGCAAGAGTTTCAAAGCAAACGAACATATTGTTTGGGTGATTCCTTTTTCAGCTTCAGAACCCACAAAGTCCTATCAGGAGCAGGTAGCTAAGTTAAAAGGGAACAGGCAAAAAAGAAAACAAAGCAAAATTTCCATTAATAATTGATGGAGTTAAATTCCATCAGCAGTTGGGAACATGCCGCTTGCTCATTGGCAACATATTGAAATTCATTTTGTTAGCAGCAAGGGAACCTCTTCAGTAGCTGTCTCATATTCAGGTTAAAAACTTCCCCCTCTGTCAGAAGTAGCATATGGGACCACTGGAACATTCCCACTGAAACTGATGTGCTTTGAAAATAGAAACTTTCACAGCAGGAAGCTGAGATTCCCCGGAGTCGGTCATTTCCAAAAGCTGCCATAAGCTTCATTCATCTAAGGCTCCACTCAATGTCAAACACCTGGCAATGAAGCAACCTGGAAAGCATTCTTCCCAAGTGGGAATTTTTCTCTCTGAATTGTTAACATTTAGAAATGGGACAAGATTTTTTTTCCCTCTGAAAGGCAATCAATACCACACCGCTACTGTTTTCAATTGTCCTCTGTGGATATATCTACCTCATCACATCCTGAATACAATTAATTACTCCTGATATATTTTCCTACTACATGCAACTTGAACAAATTATAGTCTCAATAAATCGAGTTTTATGGTACAGCAAAGCATTATGAATAATTAACATTTTTCCTTTTGTGAACTTACCTACTACGGCATAGCATAGGTATGCCTAAAGATTCAGCAATGTCTAAAGTCTTGCTCTTCCGCCAGATTTCTTGTATGTGAATTTAACACCTGTATCACATCACACATACATTAAATGTAAATGTTCTCTCCACACCTAAATGGCCCTTCTGCTTGCTGTTTTCACACCTCAGAAATACTAATTTAAGATAAGGAAGTCTTACTCCCATTTTCAAAAGGGAAAACTGAGGCACAGAATGACTAACTGGTTTGTTCAGGTTTAAACAGACGGTATGTCTATGCAGCACAATATAAAAAGTGACCTCTAAACCAACCAGTTGAAACATTAGGAACGAAGTGACTAGATTAATGCAGTGCTATATAAAGAGCTTACTAGTTTGTCTTATCCATATCTGTGCTTCCAGCATCTTTGCCATAACGCTGCATTTTGGGCTTGTCTGCCCAGTGCAACATTTGTGTGACAGCAGTAAGCTGAGGCTTACCTCCAGTATTTTACACATGAGAATGTTCACCCTGAGTACTCACTGACCGAATGTTAAAAGTGTAGAAAAATGATAGCAACATAAACTAATATACACATTTATGAAATTCATGGAGTACAGAAAAATGAATTACAATGTAGTCAAGAATTTAAATATTCTTAAATATACATCATTTGAGATAGAGATCAGGAGATATGTACCACAATGCCTCCCCAAAAGGTGCACCATCCAATTATGGCAACCTTCAACATGCACATGTAATCATTAGAAGATGAACAAAGGAAAGAAATTAAGATTATATACTTACACAGGCTATATACATATGCAAAGCTAAGGTATTTCAAGTTGATTTATTTAAAAAAACCCTGCAGGTTATAAATAAGTTGGATACATACGGCTCTCCACCTAACTACTATTATCTGACAGATTTACATGGTCATAATGGCAGAACTGAAATTAGAGAAAAGACATGGGAAAAAACCAAAACAAAAGAGGACATCATTTAACCGGATTTCTGGCTTGAGTTCTCTCCCACTGACATACCAATTTTTGTATTTTTAGGCTATTCCCAGCACGATTTCTGTACTTATTGTACCATTATCCTGTTATACCCACTGACATATCAAAAAGAATTAAGACCATTATCCCTCTCTTCACACTCCTGACTCTTGTCCATTTTATTTGTTCCTTTGGTGTCCTTGGATTTTGCCCTTCTACTTCAGTTTAGTCCAACACTCCTCTCCTATGCTTCCAACTGTTCAGATCATTTAGGACTTACCATGAACACTAAAAAATTCAGTCCAATAACTGAACAAGTTGGATACATACTGGATTGCAGTACAAAAACAATATGACTGTGACAAAGAGAATTATTTCAATAGTACCATTCAAAGAATTTCAAGCCTTACTACCAGATCTTTCTCCTTCCCCAGGAGAAGTGGATTTACATCTTCACATGGCTGCTTCCATGTTTCTTCTGGTTAACACAGTTCCCCTCTTAAACACAAAAATCACTTATCTGCCACTCAGTGTTTCCTTGCCACAATTCCATTGCCACAACTTCCTAGCAAAATGAAATAGCTCAAAACACAGCTGGAGCATGTATTGCAAGATGCCATTGACAGAAAACTGAAACATGATGGTTTCGAAAAGCGCTGAAAAAGACAGTACTGTGTACTTGGAGAGGGGACAGAAGTCATGAACATGCATTTGTGTTGCAAGACAGCATGATCACGACTGCTGATACTGACAGCAGGGATACTGCCATGTAAGTTATCATCACTTCTACAGGAGCAGCCAAATTCCTAGGGCGCCATCCATCCTCTGATGCTTCTATACAGGATCTCAAAGCAGCAAATGAGCAAATTAATAGAGCTGAGATACCCAGGAAAACAAATGTAACACTGAAAATATCTTCTATTCAGAGTAACATTTCAGTGCTGCATTATTGCCTCTTACGGATTAAACTTTATAGTAAGCTTCATGGCTTACTGGAAGGCTAGGGATATAGACATGTTTGTGTCAAGCAAGCTCTTTTGTCGAGAACCAACTGTAGAGCCAAGGTACTTATTTGCTGATTTCCTGAAACAAGTGAAAAACCGCAAGCTCATAATTCCATAAATTAACTTGTTATCCATCTTGTAGAACTAAATCTATTTTCCAGGAAAACAAGCAAATTTTCCTCTTGAGTTCCTCTTAGCAGCCACTTTCATGGAAACATTTTCTTCTGCAATTCCAGATGGCAATGGACCTAACTCCCAGAGCTCTGTTCAAAGCAACCAGCCTTGCTCTTCAAATATCTGCTCTTTTTTGTAAACCAGCATCCATAATGAACCAATTTACCTTTTGTTACTCTGTGTTGATATCAGTGGCATACTTCCATCTAAATGCCTGATGCACTTTGTGCTCTTGTCAATACATAACTGGATTTAGGCATAAAACAGTGAAATCTAAAATCTGCTACAAAATGCCCATTTTTTTTAGAGAGAGAAAATAACTTTTATTTAAAAAAAAATGAAATGTCACTTCTAGGTTCCAAATGATATAAAGATATAAAAATCTGCTTATCATAACCAAAAAAAAGTATTACAGATATCAAGGTCCATCCCCATTGAGAATGGGATGCCTGAGTCAGACCAGAACAAGGGATAAGAGGAATTGTCTCTAAGAACTTAGAGATAAGTCAGGCTAAAAAGACAATTGCAAGTCTGGTGCTGGAAAAAGAATATGCCTTTCGGTCATTTAATATGTAAGAATAAAATTTACACCATTCTCTTCTAATGAATCCCAGAGTTTGGTAGAGGAGAAATGCTATCATCCCTGGAGAGTATTTCAGAAATGTTTTGTTTTGCAATGACTATTCATATATAAACTAGTAACAGACAATATGCTGATGCAGATCAGTGCTTCATAACTAGAAATGATATAAAACTCTGGCCAAGAAGCAGCTAGTAAGGACAAAAAGAATTTAATTGGATCAGATTGTCTTCTCAACAAAGCAGGCTTGCAGATCTAGCCAAGATTTGGGGTGCTGTCCAACTTAATATTTGCTGTTTACTACAGCTTCACCAGGAGAAAATCCAAACATGACAACTTCTGCAAATATCATATTATCAACCCCTGCAAATAATTAATTCTTTAGGGATAATATAAAACTTAGACTTTTCTGCTTTATTTTCTGAGATTACTGAAAACATGAAATTTTAGGTATGAAACCAAGTTTCCACTTGTTTCATCTATTCATTTTAAAATGAGTTTCCTTTCCCTCAGCTTTAACTCCACACTTTTTACCTTAAATAGAAAGACGAAAACAAAGGAAGACTATCTAAAGAGATCTGTATAAAAAAAAAAGAAATCAAGAGTAAATATGAACTGTAGTATTTAATCCAACAACTATTCACACAAGTGGAGACAAACAGGGGGAAAGCAAAGTCCATCATGAGACAAATATATATTATATATATAGAATAGCCTTGATTTTTTTTTTAAACAAATGAAATCTACAAAGAACATTGCTTCATTACTTCCCTTTCACAAAATGGAACATTCCACTTCGTTAAGACGATAAATATATTGGTTAAAAAACTGAGTGAGGCAGGAGCTGCGTTTCCAAAATTCAGAAGCTGTTATGTGTGAAATCCCAAAGCTGCAGTGTCAAACCTTCTCTTGGAAGTGCATAAAACACTGCACTTAGCTACTGTAGGAATTCAGGCAGGGGGAGAAATTGTTTCTTTCCTTCCACAGTCTCCAGTGTGAGTACGTAGTGCTAGTTATATCTCTTCATGAAATGTTTTGAAGCAGCCAGCGAAAGTCTCTCATTTCTAATAACTGGAAAAGAACTTCCCCTTTCCATGTGTAATAAGTTTGTAAATATTTTTTAATAATGCAATATTGAGCTTTAAAATAAAAGTAACTTAGGGCTAGAATTGCACGATGCTGCCATACTGGATTAAGAATCTATGTGAGGAAAGAAATACATACGTATTTGACGAATTTAAGTGACTGGGGGTGGAAAGGGAGTCCTCCTCGCAGCTATCCTGAAATTCCAGAATGTGTGTCTAAAATACATTTTTCCTGTTACATTAACAAAGACATGACAGAAACCCAAACAGCCTTTTAATTCTCAACTTCTGTACTGCAAATGCTTTGGAACAGGAACTCCTAAAGAAAGCAATGTTTCTATACTGCTTATCACATGCTAACCAGTCTGCTCTTATTTCTAAAAACTCTGTCAATAATGGATTTCAAATAGATCTAGCAGCATCGGTTCAAATGCATAACACATGCACGGATGCGTAAAGCCTCCATGGCTTCCCAGAACTGCAGGATGTAGCTAACGAGCACCACAGTTACACCTGTAAATTAACTAAAGCCAGCCTGATGGCGAACTTCCCACCTGAGAGGAGGTGACAACTAGTGGATTCGCAGAATTTCTTCTACATGTCAGCATTGTCAGGATAGGAAAAAGGCTTCTTAGCAGTCTGAATGGTTCCACATCCAGGAAGGCTCAGGAATACCAAAGGCCTACCAAAGCTTGAGAACCGTGAGACTTATATGCATCCAAGCACTGAAGAACATGGAAGGAGGGAGGGAGACTCATTGACGTCTAGAAAGTTATGGCTTTAACCTCTCTTCACTGCAGCTTTTAATATTGAAATCTTTCCTAAAGTTTTAATATGCTTGTGGTCACTTCTCTGAATGAAAATTCTCAAAAAGCACATTATTGTCTCTGTACACATTTGTACTTTATCATTCACAAATCTAACACTGATACTTCAGAAGTCGGTGAACTACCAATTTAAGCTAAATCAATATACGTGTCTATATATGTGTGTGTGTGTGAATATATGTGTTTAAATCAATATATGAGTTTGAATTGGAGTAACTAAGTGACATAAAAGTATCTAAGTCTTTAGTTACAACATGGTAACTGTAAAGTGGCTATCTCCCAATGTTACAGCTTTCCAGCTACTCCAGTTCAAGTCTGGCATACAAAACCAGTTTTATTATCTCTGCGTAACAAGCTTTCCACACAATGAAACATCAGTAGCTAGTACTTTGGGAACTACAATGCCAATACAGTGCTGTTGGGGAAATACTCCCATTACAAATATATTAATACTATAAAAATTCAATAAATATATATATACATGACAAGAAGTACCTGCTGATATGCTCATTTCAGGCTTAGTACCATCACATTTAAAATCAAGATAAAATTCAAGCTCATCTGGAGAACTATAGCACCCATCACTTTTGAAATTCTCCAATATCCAGTTCAATAAACTGTACAACAGCTCAATTCAACAGATTTAAATAGAATCACTCACTAAAAATGATCTTTGCATCAAAGTTGATTTCGTACCTTTGGTAGGATCAAAAATAAAAACCAAAAGTGAAGAGTCTGAGGAAAAAGACATCCTGCATTGCAGGCTTACACTATCCAATGATAATAAAAAGGTTAAATGCAGGCATGTGCATACAACTTTGCTGTCTATAGCCCGGGTTATGGGAGTAACTGTATGACAAAGCTCCGAGAAGGCTACTTGAGAAGAGTCATCACTTCTATGACCTTGACACTGGTTGGTCCCACAACTTCTATACAATTTAGTGATGTGCAAGAACAGATGATGGTGCAATACATAGAAATGGCAGCATTTAAAATTCATAGTAGCATAAGGCCATTACTTTTCCCACTGGGCCACTTGAACTTTAATAATGTCTGACCTAGTTGGCCAATAAGTTCTAGCAGCAGACAGAGGAAAATTGCCAGTATTAGATACTGTTTGAATGATTTTTCATTTAGAAAGACTTAGAAGTTCCTTTAAGAACAGGACACCAATTCTTCCTGTAGACACCTCATTTTTTGGTGTCTGTTGTAACAGCCAATATATTTTAAAACAACTGCAGACTATGAACAATCTGTATTAGACATGAAAAAAATAAAATGCAGAGGTAAATACAAATTATTAAAACAGGCAATGATCACAAAATAATGCTAGCTCTTCGCAGAGATAAATTCTACCTTCTTTCACCCACACCATAAAAATCTAACTTTCAACAGCAGTAATACAAGTGTAACTCAAAATATGCCATATTCAAATGTTTATGAAGTATTTCTGGTCAAGCCGCCAAACTGAAAAGAAGTCAGAATAAGGATGCTATTTTCCCATTCACATATATATGCTTATGATGAGAACAACATTACGCTTTAACAGTGGATAAACAGTGGCACATATTATGGTTGAAAATGGAACTCTGAAAACACAAGAACAGAAGAGTGATATTTGCAAGTGAAAAGGAACTACTTTTTGGTCTTATTATCTCAGTAAGCAAGTATAAAAAATAGATAGTAATTCGCCCAACATATTGTTCTGATATTTTTTCTTTCCAGAGTTAAACAGCACAGTGCTTGTTGCATGAATGTTTGAAACCCACTTAAATGCCAAACCCACACAGACCTCTGTAAGTAAATACTCTTTCACTAATGTTTCAAGTAAAGTCTCTTCCATAAAAACATAAAACTATTTTGTAAGGTTCAATTTTCAACCTGAGAAGTATTTTCAGATGCAATACAGAACCAAACTATATTCACAACACAGACTTAAAAAATACAATGTCAGTGGTAAAACATGAAATTAAAACTCTCAAATATTCTGACATCAGGCTTCAATGACTATCGAATCTTTTTACCTTACACATACCAGAACTTCTCTGGTACCCTTTGATCATCTAGTCAGGGAGTCCATTGTTAAAAGAAACTGACAGGAGTCAAATAGGGTTTGTTTTAACTCTACCAACAAAATTTCTCAGAAAATTAAATAAAAAAAGGCAAAGCTTGAGACTAACATAAGCAGATGATTTGCTATGTCCTTGTCCTCAACTACTCCAAGTTGCTTAGTAAGAAGAAAAGTTTCTTAATATCCAGGAAAGAATTGGTGAACACATCCCAAAGCAGAGTCATAGAGCAGCATACCAGAGACCGAGAGAAAAAGCAAAACCTCTTCAAACTCCTTGTTTGCACTTAACTGTACAATCATCCACACTTTATTTCAATCTACTTCAGTTAAGATTATACAGAAAACATGTTTGCAAGTTTGAACTGTTTTGCTCAGTACCACAATCTAAATGTTGAACCTTTAGACAAAAATACACAAAAGTTGTAGTCATCTGATGACGCTTGTGCACAGATGTTCCTAGGCTGCAACAGCAATGGACCTCAACAAGCAGTTAAGGCAAAGAAGCTACAATTTAAACCAGGGATTTATCCCTCACCTTTCCTATCTGCCCCTCTTGATAGGGCCAAAGTCCATATATTGAAGAAACATTCACTTAGTAGGCTATTACTGCAAAGAACTATTTGATACATTCATTTTGTGTTATCTTCCTCATTTTGTTTGGGTAACTCTATCGTGCCACTTCCCCCTAGGAAAAGAATCGGATTATAGAGTACCTTGTCAAGAGAAGTTTTTCAGACTCCAATCTTAAATTTCCTGATTGTGGAGAAAGGGGAAAATCATTCTACTTTATACTTTTTTTCTTCAAACCTATATTTTCCTGTATAAATTAGATGTTTAAATTTAATTTTAGAAAACTATTTTTATGAGTGAATGGCAATGTGAAGCTAATTAGACTGTTCATTTTACATTAAAAGATTAGTCTGTATGTAAAAAGCATATCTGTGCCAATTTGAAACTAAATAAATCCCCAAACACCCTTAAACAATTTGCTCCTAAAAATATATAATCAAATTTAGAAAACTATAAATTATATTTAAATTTGTTATTTACAAGCAATTAATTACGAAGACAGCCAGGTGGCTTTCATTACATAAATTACTGTTAATGACACTTGCCTCATGCTGCTACTGTATTTAGCATTTGCATGCATCACATGTCAAGCACACATACTGTTGCATACCTATCTCCAGGGTAAAAAGTGAACACCTTAAGTCAAAAAAGCTTTCAGTAATCCAATCAAAATTGTTAATTCCTTAAACAAGTCAGGATCTTATTAATGTTTCCCATACAGGATATAATTTAAAGAATTTTAACATGGATGATACAGAAGAGTCGTTTTAAGTAAATACCTGTTTTGGGAATGACACAAATCTAAGGCAAAAAATGAACCCATTTATAGCTAGTCCCCTTGAGATTTTTAGTCTTAAACCCTAAACAGTGTTTATCATTTAAAAGTTTATAATTTTAAAGCTACTTGTAATTAGAAAACAAAACAGAAGAAGAGAATCATTCTTGTCTATCTACCTCACCGACAGTGCACTACTTCACCTTGTATCTATAACTTATTGTACCATATATGTAGATATTTACAAAGTCCACTTTCAGCCCCAGGGTTATAGCTTACTGTGCCATAGAACAAATAAACTAATTTAATTCCACTACTTACTTCCCATTGGAAAGATGGCAGAAATGCACTAAGAAGGAAACCCAGCTGTTCCTAGTGGTCTTCCAGCACTCTTTTTTAAAAAGCTGTCTACCCACAACTGGCAGGCAGTATCAAGGGAACATCTGACAAGAGGTGATCACAATATTACATTACTCTATCTTAAAACTTCCCTAACCTTCTTTTCCACTCCTACCAACAGGATTTTCCTTTCCCTTCCTCCTCTTTCCAGAGACTTATTTTTTGGTGTTCGTTGCACTGCTTTGAAAATCTGTACAATGACTATATGCTTTGCTTCCTGCAGTGCCACAGAAAAGCTTGGGTTTTCAGGAGAACTTTTATTCCATGCACTAATTGAATGGAATCACCTCCAATGCAAACAGTCAAGAGGTTCAGAATATAGCATCACCTTCAATAAGCACCAAAATTTGACCAGTCTTGGTAGAATGGGCCCAGAGGCCTTGGTAAATAAATGTGGAAGCCAAGGAAGAAGGAAAACTAGTTCAACATCAAACATTTGTTCTATGTTAAAATAAACCGAAGATGACCTCAACATGCATCAAGTCATATGGCATGACTCACTGACACTTCTTAAATTTCTGGGAATTGTCAAAAACTTAATAAAAATATACACTGCCATCTTTACATTAAGCACATAAGGACTAGACTTTGCAAAAAAAAAAAAAAAATCCATGAGAAGGGTATAACTGAACTTCACTGGAATTCAGTGAAAGTTGACTGTTAACATCCTTCAGACAGCTTTCAGAAAGGTCTCACACAAAACATCCCAACCCTATCCTTTCCCATTTTAAAGTCTATATATTACAGTAAAGCAGCAAAGGCCACAGTGCCTTTTTCTCCTTCAGGTTATTTTTTATTTGTTCTTCACATTTAAATATCAGGTCTTTGTATGTTACCTAACTTCTAAGAGTGGCAAATTAGCAGAATTAGGACATCAGAAGACAGTGGAAATTGAGAAGTTGTAGAAAATATAATTGGAACTGGAGAGTTTACATTCCTGCATGTTAGCCAGTATCTAACAACTGCTCTGATGTATTCTTATAAAAGAGTCAGAGTCGCCCCCTCCACTTTAACTAAAGGGCATCTGAACATGTTTCCCAATCAAAACCAGGGATTTTGAGACCCAGTTTACAGAAACCAAAAGATTTAGAGGGAAGAAGGTGGCTAAGCCATAAATTAATACTAATTTGGGGTGGCTATCCTTTGTTTTCAAACTTTTCCTTTTAAGAATAAGTAAAAGTTTCTTCTATCAACTTTCATTTATAATTAATTTATCCTTCCTCACAACAGTAAAGCTTTAAGGGCAAGAATGGAAAAAATGGCATGAATATAATTTTTAGCACAGCAGATATGCAAATACTTTTTTCTTTCAGTACCCTAAAGTATTTTGTTAATGCACCATTTTCCACTAAACCAATCGCAAACAAATCTTTAACTTCAAGTTACGGCTGTTCATATGTAATCTGTTACCTGGATTAAAAAAAAAAAAAAAAAAAGGCAGAAGGCCTCTCTAGCCACCTAATCACCATATCAATGACACATGCCACAACAGAGAAGCACTAGTTTATTTGATTGATCATGGTAGATAAACTCCAAATAACAGAGAAATTAACAAATGCTTGACATTTGCTCAACATCCATTATTCTGACACTGCTTTCAGGATTTCAAAGCCTGGGAGTATGCTTAATCAACATTCATATTCCCTAGTGAGCTACAGGCACCATATTGCGCCCCGCCTTAGTACTGATGAAAACTGCATATTGGCCATTTCCAAAATGTTCTGGGACTCCACACAGGGCCCCTTCTCTCCCTTGTTCCTGTTCTGCAGTTTTCTTTTAAACACTTCCAAGACAAAAGCATCTGCCAGTTTTTCTCTCTGGGGATGTATGCAAAATGAACTTAACAGTTTTAAGGCAGGAGAAACCCTCACATCTAAATTCATTCATAGGACAGAAAAGGGCCTAAGAGGCCTCTCTAGGGACAAAACCCTGCTGAAATTTTCCCCGACAACAGTGGGAGCTTTATAAAATCTAAGTCCAGACAATTTCCAATTCAAATGCCCAGCATAGCATGACCTTTGTCAGATCTATGAGCCCTAGATGCACCCACTATTTTTTTATTCTAACCAGCACAGACATTAGACAGGGCACTACTGCTAAGCAGGAGGTTGAATATTTGCATGCTCTTCTATTGTGAAAATGTAACAGTGACAGCACTGTGTCGAATTCTTTTCCCCCTAGAACTTTAACTCCATAGGAGAGGCATAGCTGACAGATGACTCTCCCAACATCTGTGTTATGTACACTGCACAGCTGAGGAACCTTGGATCACTGTCACAGCTTCTCGGGGATGACCTACACCTTTCTTATATCTACCCGTGATCAAAAAAGTAAAATAAAAATTTGAAAACACCGTTTTTTGAAATGAAAAGTAAATATGGCAAGAAAGATTAACATAATTTAGTCATTAAGCTGTTCACATAGCAGCTCACCATATGTTGTATAAATGTCCTATACAAAATAATTTATCAGACCTGACACGTTGCACATCATATTGTATTATTTAATATGCTTACTAAAATTTCATGGATCAAGCACCACTTCTGAAAGCATACAGAAAGCCCTAGAAAATATTTCTTCATCTTCCATGATTTATTTTGATTACCTTTTACAGCTACATGATAAAGTGGAACTTGCAAAATTACGAGGTTAAGGTTTACACAGCTATTGCTTCGTATACGAAAATATAACAAATGGCTCCATGTCTATATACCATTTTACTTGCATTTAATATTCAGAAGCACATTAAACTAAGCATGTTGCTTTCCACTGCATATTTTAATAATTTTAACTGCTTATTTCAGTAAACATCCTGATCCACTAATGCAAAGTTCCATTGAGAGATATATCCTTGATAAAGAGACTAAAGAGCTGAGAATTACAAAATAAAGCAACTAATTAACACGTGATACATGTTCACCAACCCCAACCTGTCTACGTAGAAGTATATTACTTTCTACACAATAGCTGAAACATTT
Organism: Haliaeetus leucocephalus; assembly: GCF_000737465.1. Classification (NCBI taxonomy): domain Eukaryota; kingdom Metazoa; phylum Chordata; class Aves; order Accipitriformes; family Accipitridae; genus Haliaeetus; species Haliaeetus leucocephalus. Next base: position 5,350,798 of record NW_010972853.1, read on the forward strand.
GAATAGTATTTTAAATTACTGAGATTTAAAATGTTAGAATGGCAAGCATCTATGCCCAGATAAAGGTACAAAATTCTCTACCCAGAAACCTCAAAACCACAAAAATAATAATGTGTAAGGATGATTGCCTGTCACCAGCTAGGTCTGTGTCTAAATAGTAAATTAAAACAAACAGTGTAAGCAGGAAGCTTGTGGATAATAGCTATTGGGCAACCAATGGGATTTGTTTGGAAAAAAACCACTCCGCACTTAAAGGACATACCAAACAGATAGATATGGCTAGAAAAATATTTAAACTGAAACCATGCATTTATTCCATAAAGGACCATTTTCCTTTTTCTCTCTCAGACCACTGATGTCAAAGGAACACAATACAAACGAGATAAAAACTATAGTCCAAATTCTCTTTTTGGTCAATAATTAAATCCTCCTGTTTCAAATAATAGGATAAAGGAAAACATATTCCTGTGTCAGATAACTCATTGCAATGAGGTCATGAAACACTGTATTTGGAATGAACTTGCTTGGCCTATTAGAGTACCTGCTAACTGGTCAAAGCAAATCTTCCTTTTTAAGCTCTCTAAGAACCAGAAATCTAGCTTATGAGCTATTTTTATCTTTTTACATTTTGTGTATCCAAGATAATGCGCTTGTCTAGGAAGACACATTGCCTAGCTGTGTTGAAAACTGAAGGACAGCTGCATTGACAACATGCATTTTATATTAATGCAGGAAATGGCTAATGTTCAATAGCCTTTTCATCCGTAGGAACTTACACTCACACTCTAGCTATTAGTTATCATACTTAGCACCAGTTGTAGCCTCATAATGCGCATCTGCATTCCACAGAAGTACAATAAAGAACTGGACATTACCAGTATCAATAGCGGACGGATAAGAAGTTCTGCCATCTCTCAGCCAACCACAAATAGACATAGCTTGGTCATAGTTTTTATGTTGTCTTTGAAACAGTTTCAGACAGGCTGCATTACACAAGAGACTACCTTTGCTATCACATGGGTCTTACTCAAAGAAATATTTGACAACGTTCTGCTTTCTATGGAAGAAGAATGTGTGCTATATTAGGACATTTTTATTCAGTGTGGAAGCTTCTGGAGGTATCTGGGAATGGATGCTATCAAATGCTTCCAACACATTGCAGGCCTAGACACAGATGTGCAAACAGAGGATATTCACCCAAAAATAAAGTCCTCTTCAGCACCACATCCTTACCTGAAGCCATTTTGCCAGTTTAGATGGACAGCAACACTTGCTTAAGTACCCTATTCAGATGAGAAGGATACAGCAGGGGACTGAAGTTCAAGAATTCTTCAGCATAAAGCAATGAGACCGTCACTATCCATCATGCTACTGGATATCCTGGTGTGTGTGCTAGAAGGGTGTCATGGTTTAACCCCAGCCAGCAGCCAAGCACCACACAGCCGCTCACCCACTCCCTCCCACCCAGTGGGACGGGGGAGAGAATCAGAAGGAAAAAGGTAAAACTCATGGTTTGAGATAAGAACAGTTTAAATAGAACAGAAAGGAAGAAACTAATAATGATAATAATAACAACAATAATAAAATGACAATAATAATAAAAGGATTGGAATATACAAAACAAGTGATGTACAATGCAATTGCTCACTACTCGCGCACCGATGCTCAGTTAGTTCCCCAGCAGTGATCCCCCCCAGGCCAAGTCCCCCCACGCTACATACTGGTCATGACTTCCCATGGTATGGAATAGCCCTTTGGCCAGTTTGGGTCAGCTGCCCTGGCTGTGTCCCCTCCCAACTTCTTGTGCCCCTCCAGCCTGCTTGCTGGTTGGGCATGAGAAGCTGAAAAATCCTTGACTTAGTCTAAACACTACTTAGCAACAGCTGAAAACATCAGTGTGTTATCTACATTTTTCTCATACTGAACCCAAAACATAGCACTATACCAGCTACTAGAGAGATAATTAACTCTACCTCAGCCGAAACCTGGACAAAGGGATAATATATCCCATTCATATTACTACCACATTCAAAACATTATGGACACTAGAATTTTAAAAAAAGCATGTATGAAAAGAAACTGTAAGATAGATAAAAATGCTTTAGTTGCTTACAAAACAGAAGTTTTCAACCTAAGGGGTTCACAAACCAAAACGTTTTTCCCACAGTAGGTGCAGATTCCTGTTTGGCAAATTTAAGCCTGCTGACGAGAAGTTCATTTACTTTGAATTCTTCATTTAAAGTCCATGGACAACAAGGACTCCATGAAATACAATTTGAAAACTAATGATAGAGTGTGAAATCTTAGCATGCCAATGGGACTCTGAAATCTACTTGCATGGTACCAATTAGTCTAACAAACAAATGAACAAGGCTTTTAACCATCACTGGAACTGAAGAAAACAGAGCAGTATTTTTCCACTCCTCTTCCAAAGCTGTTGGTTTTTTTGGTAACAATACTCTACCAGGCTTGTCTTAGAAGACAATTTTAGTAGATCAGTTACAGTACTCCATATTCTTACAGAAATTAATCCTTACCGTTATTTCACTCAGTTTGAAGTACAAAACAAGCTTCTGAGAGTTTCACCATTGCAAATACATATGGTATTTTCACCAGGAACTTAAAGGAATAAACAATTAAAAAATGTCTCTCATAGAAGCATATATGTTATTTTATTAAGTGATGTGATAAGCTATGGGGCACATATCAGGACCAAAATGGTTGTAGTCATTAATTTAAGTAATAAATCATAGGTCCTGCCAACAATGACAGCAAACAGATGCTAACAAGAAAATGTATTATTTAATATTGTCATGTGTTATAAAAATGTAAGTGTTTAGGACATGTCTTAAATTTTTATAATAATATGCATTTAATACATTACTGTTTTGACACATACAAGAATCAAATTTATAGGTCTCATTCGGCACTTGCTTTCTCTTCTGTGAACACAGAATGGATTCCTGAGGGAAAAAAAGCTCAAGAAGTGAATATTTCAAATAGATGTTTGCAACAAAATCGAGTTGTTTGTCTTGCTGTCTTGAAGTAAATATCATAAGCACTGAATCTCATTAGAAAATGAAAACCAACATATTTGCCTTTATGTAAACAGAAGTTTTCCCTGAAAGTTCCCAGGAAATTCAAACAAGTTTATCTATATATATGGACAGCAAAAGATCTTACCATTTGCTATCAAGTTAAAAAATTAATTCCATACAATCCTTACAAGCAGAATGTCAGTATTGAGTAACTCTCAATGAGCCTGTTAAGTTATAAAAATGCAGAAGTTTTATTTTCCATTGTGTCTCATTATTTGTTTCTTACATCAGTTTAAATAATACCACGGAATGCTACAATGATTTTCACCAACTGCATCCCTTGCAAATGCGCCAAAACCAAACCCAAATCTATGTTACTTATTAAAAACATGATCTATTCCATTCCTTCCATTCACAGTCACCCTTCTCTCAGGACTCTGAAAGCCTGACAGAACAATGATCTGATTCAAATACTGACATCTAAAAGTGTAGGAAATGCAGTTATGCCTTTTGGCAAGCCCTGCCACACTAAACAGAACCACTGTGCATACACCTTTTCCAGCACTGCATCTCTGTTGCTCTACAGCCTGCTGCATAAGGTCCCTCTGCACGAGGGTCAATTGTTTCCAAGAAGATCGCTGCTTTTTCCAAACATTTTTGTTTTAAGGAAACTGTTTGGATAATAACAATCCTCTTTGCATTCTGTTTCACTTTCATTTTCAATCAGCTCCTCCAGGTATCAGCACAGTTCCTTTCTTGAAGTGCTTCACTCAATGCTTTAAAACACTTGAGGAAGCAGTGATCAGAGTATGGAAACTAAATTTTCTTCATTAAATCTACTGAAGCAGATATTAAAAATGCATTTAATATACTGGGGATGGCTGGTGGGCATCACTGACTGTGACAGGCCAGTTACTGATGAGCTGCTGTCAGACGGCCTTCTCAGCAGGGATCTGTGTCTAAGGCTGCTGAAGGACAGCAATATCTTCCCTTGTGTGTAAGCTCTATTCATCTCCCAAGTATTTACTAAATCACAGACCTCTGCACACAAACCCAGTGTTTCAGCGCATGCTAACAAATGATGGATGGCCTAGTCAATTCGTTATGTCCTGAAAGCGTGATTTCCTGCCATTCCAATCATCAAACCTCTAGAGCCTTCAGAGCTGATCAGACCTGGAGAATATATTTTGCAGGCTCTATTAAAGGAGTAGAGGTTCTTTCCATTAGTCTCAAACTTTTTTTTCCCCCGGCTGATTTAAAGAGAACTCCCTCCTTCCCCCTCCTTCCAACAGCACCACTGCTACCACTCTTATCTGTGTAAAGTATTCAGGGCATGTATCGTTAGTATGTTAGTAAAATAGCACTCCTGGAACACCAGCCAGTTAAAAAGACAGATTTTGTTTGTGACTACTATAAAACACGACAATCTTTTATTTAAATTCATCTATACGTCTTTATTACGTAACCTAGACAACCCCTAAAACATTTTGTAACTTAGCTTCTTTGATCAAATACCTTTTACAGCAAGGGAGTGCTCAAAAGGACCCGTTTTCTTTGTATTTGCCTAGTGAAACATATCAGAGCTTTCTTAATTGTGTTCCTCCTAAAAGCATAAGCCACTTAGGAATAAACTTCCGATGTTCCAAAGACAGGTTAGCTGTCAAAGAAATAAAGCTTCTAGATTTCACCCTTTTCATAGCAAGGCAATATACTTGACAGTCTTTATTCTACATGCTAGAGGAGAAATTTTATTTAGCTTACCTATTCAATGATCTATAGGAGCAGAATATACGTACCTCACACTTCTTATTCTGAAACACTGAGCTTCAAACGAATTAGTCCACAGCTGCTGAAGAGTTAGCTGTCTACAGCACAGCACAGTTTTTGAAGGTAGTATAAGAGATATGAGTAAACTTCAGGTGAATAAGCATTTGGTTACTCTGAAATGCAAAGACCTTGGATTTCTTTGCTTGCTAGGTGTGATCCAGCCATAACCAGCACAAACCAATCCACATTGCCCTACCATTCACCTCAACCTTGACCTGGAGATTAAACTCACTTTTATTGCACACAAAGGTCATCTGTGTTAGGTCAAAATTCAAAGTCCCTTGTCAGCTAAGGTTGATATATTCCAACCTTTCCTACTCTAATGCATCAAATTTTTCATGGTGAGGTCATATTCAGCAGACAGTGTATTCAGCAATTTATCGTGCCATTGTAATATAGCCCAGAATATGATTGTCCCAAAACAACGCATGAATAAAATATTTTCCCCTCTGATGTAGCAAATCCCCTCTGCTCATAAAACTCTAGTCTAGACTTGTTTGCAGGCTTCAGAAGAATGATACAGTATGGACTCTTTCTGAAATACAATCAAGAATTACCATTTTTATCATCATTGTCCTTAAGTACAAGCAACATGAATCTAATGGTATCCTAAAATCCACAAGTCAATTAAAATGCACATATGGTCAGTGTTAAAACTTCCACTTCATCCTTTCTTAACAACCACCATAATCTGGCCCTTAAATCTACAGACATCTGTTGGTCTGTCTGATGACACCAAGCTTGCTTTAGAATGAAATACTTAGAAAAAACAGTGCCACGAGACTTATAATCCTATCCTCCTGGTGATTATCACAACCATGGAATTTGTGAAGTGGCAAAAAGTACAACCAAATTAAACTTCATGAAGCAACACAGTAATGTACGCTGCGACCAAGACAACTCCCACAGCTTTGACATATAAAAGGATTTTCTTTCTCTTTCTTTCTCTCCTTCTTTCCCTTTTTTCTTTCCCTTTCTATCTTTTTCCTTCTTTTTCTGTCTTTTCCTGTCTTCTTTATTTTCCTTTATTCTTTTCCTTTTCTATCTCTTTTTTCTCCCTCTTAATTTCTTTTTCTCTCCCTTTTATCTCTTGCATTTTCTCTTTTCCCTCGTCTGTATCTTTCTCTTTTTAAATTTTTTTCTCTTTTTCTTTCTTTTTTCTGTCCTTTTTTTCTCTTTTCGCTCTGTATTTTTCTTTTTTTCTCTTTCTCTTTCTCTGTCTTTCTTTTCTTCTGTATTAAACAAGAACACCTAACACACAGCTACAACAAACTCAGAATGCATTTTCAAATTATAGGGAACTTATTTCCATGTCTGCTTTAAGAGGCCCCCTCCAATCATTGCATTTCACCATCAAATCTTCAAAGGATATAGGATTGGCTTCTAAGTGGTTTGTATAAATTCTTCAAGGCCAAAAAGGCTTTCCCTTTACTCAGCCAAAATGAATTTCACAAGTGTAATAAGTCCTGTTCTGTGTGACTTTTTTTTTTTATAAAATGAACTGTACTCCCATACGGTAGCACTGCCTGTATTGGAAGGGGAAAAGGTTAAGAGAGAAGAAACAGACTTACCAGCACTCAAGAATCCAGAAAGTACAACCTTAATTTTGGTTGCGTATTTCAAGCAACATTTCAAGACTAACCTTTAAAATAACTGCATTTGCTAGGATGGACACCATATGTGGGAATGCTTGTAATTCTAGATGATTACACTTATAAAAATTGTAACAGAAAACTACAATGGACTTCCCTCAAAATTAACTTTCATGTCGACACATGCTTATACATGTAATCTGCTTTTTAGTTACTAGATAAAACACAAACAACTCAAAAACCCCTTTCCATCTCTTTCCAAACAAATCTGGAAAGCACCCATGTCCTGAAGACCTAGAATTCACATGTGACAACGTAAGAATTTTCTGTCTAAATCCTGTCTATTGGTATTGGAGAGCCTCAAAACTGAGCAAAACTATATTTCCCATTCTACTCTGAAAGCTGCCACTGCTACCAATAGCTAGCTTTTAAGTATCTTAACATTTAATCTAATGAATAATGGAGGAGACAAAGTTCTTCTGAGTTATATGCTGATTTAGTTAATTTCTGTCACACAATACTTTGTATTATGGGGGAGGATTAGTATCCTTCCTATTTAGGGTCATAGCATAAGCAGTTTTTTAGCAAGACAACCAAATCCAACCAGTTACAAGTTCTTTAAGACTTCATTTAAGTGAAAAGGGAAAACCTGTACCACCCTCTGGTTTAGCCTATCAAAGCTGTAATACCTTACAGTAGATTTCCTACCAAGGGTTCAGATAGCGAGAACATCTTTCCAAAGGGAACAGTATCAGTTCAGTGCTCACATAATTACTTTGTATAGTAAATTTTTATTTAAGATTATTTTGAATAGGCTGCATTTTATTGTAGGTCATTTCTGAAAGCTTGTATATTGTTAATTTTCTTTTCAAATAATGAGCCAAGACCTCTTTCTCATCTTTTATTATCAATCTGTTTACCTGTGAGGTTAAATGCAGCTTCAAGTACATAAAAAATTTTAAATTATTTTAGGCTTTTGCTACATATAATAAACAAAACCAAACAGCAGTGTAAAACTTTGTTTACTCTGAAGTCTAACATGAAAGAAGAAAAAAGAAATACAAAACTTCAAAAATTCTACTGTTTTCATAGCTGCTGTAGCTATATGCTCCAGATCATTTAAACACAGTATACTAGTGCAAAGTATTTGCCACTTCAAAATAGACAGGGTGGAAATATACCATTGACCATTTAGCATCTCCCTCCAAGTCTCTGCATCTCCTACTAAAGTCCACTTTCTTTTCTCTCATGAGCCGGTATACTGAAATTGATGAGGTGGTTTACATAGGCAGAGTGTGAATTTATTTCATTGTTAAGTAGTGAGAATATAGAAACAGCCTAGTTTCTCTACTTTCCAAAATAATTAACCAACTATTCCAAAGAGCAGGGAGAGCAGCAGAAGTTACAAGAATTATGTCAGTTTTGCTATGACGAGAGCCTTTCCAGGCAGAAGAGAGTGCAACTGAAGTGTCACACACTAGTAGGTTGCCTGCTCATAGATAAGATTTCCCCATCTAATGTACCTGTGCTTGAGTCCTCAGCCTAGGGCTCTGAAATCCACATAGACAGCTAGCTGCCCTCTGCTCTTGAGCTTCACTGTCTTCCTTCCTGGGTAATAGTAGCTCCAACGAGCACTAGAGCAGAGGACAAGGAATTCTCCTTCCACCCTGACTCAGTCTCCAGGCTCCATTAGCAGCAGGTACCAGAACACAGAAATGGAAAGGAAAAAAAAAAAAAAGAAAAAAAGAGGGACCTGAAAGACAGCAGCAGTTCTACCTTTCTGTTTCCCACCACAACCATTTTGGGCTTATCAGCACTGCTTGATAATCTAAGCAACAGCACAAAGGCGGAATGAAATTATTCAGGAAAAAGCAATATATTTCCTTGTAAATAAAACTGGCTGGAAGAGGAAAAGAAGAGGCCTGTCCACCCCCAACTCTAAAAAACAAAAAGAGAGGCAATGACACTGGAAAAGAGGAAGAAAAAATGTTAAGTCAGTCTTAAGTGGCTGGTAAAAGAAATAACATTGATGCCATACATTTAAACTTCTTTAGGGCCTTTGTTTCAGTATGAACCATCACTGAGAAAGCGATAAAAATGAGCAAATAATAAACAGATTATATTTTCCAATTTACCTTGTGAGACATTACCATGCAGATACATTTTTTTTTTTTTAAATTAAAAATCTTGTTGGGATGCTTTCCAGGCCCAGTGTCATTTAATAAAGCTATCAGTAATTTGGAGAAAGTGCAACATAATTACTGAAAATGTGTGCAAAACCTGAAGTGATATTAAGTAATGAAGAAGACAAGTCATGAATGTAGAGGAACGTACGTCACTTGGTGTGCTCTGGGAACAAAGACTGTGTGCATTCCAATAATCAAACAAGAAGTTACATATGTTAAAACCAAATATCCATACTCAAATATCAAGTATATCAATATGAACCTGTGCATCACGTTTTTCTCTTGCTTATTGGAAAAATAAGGAAGGGGGGGGAAGTTCTTCTCTCACATTTATGCCAGCTTCCCTTACCTTTCTGCGGTAAGCTCTTCCTGATCACTAGGAAGGAAACTTTCACAGAAAGGACACAAACAGGGCAATACTTCTTTGAATAGATGCACAGAAGAAAAATGAAGACCTGCACAGAGCAGCTGCTATAAATTCTAATACTGTGAAATCCTAGTACTCTGAAACTCTCTATAAACGCAGTTTTCACTCAGGCTCAGAAAAGAATGCTTCTTTTACAGGAATAAAAGTGAAGGTACTGAAAAGGAAGTTGGGCTAGAGGCACTAAGTTTGTTTAACTTTAAGTAAGGAAGAGAAACAGTACAGACTCCACTAATTGTGCTATGGAAGAATATAGCACGCCTAGATGGAATGAAATATGTTTCACAACAGTTCAATGCAAGAACTTGAAAAACATGGGTTTTAGAATCTCTAAGAGATGCAAGGCTACTGAGCCAACTTGCACTGCCAGAAAGTTTCTGGAATCTCCAGTTCAAGCACAACGTAGCGTAAGAGATTCAAAGACTCAGAACAGAACCAAATCAGGAAAAACTGCAGAAAACCAAGATAGTACCATAATGAATTGGGTCAGTAAACCTTACACCCTTAGAAAGCTTGGTAGAACCAGAGGAAGATTCAACTAAAAAACCTGTAATGTTCAATCAGAACTGGATACGAAGAAGAGCAGCAAATATGTACAAGGCATAGATTTGAGAAAGGTCCAGTCATTTGTCAATCATGTTCCATTGGTAAGAAGCTTCAGGAAAAGGTTCTGAAGAGAAACTATGTATTCTGCCATATACAGAAGAACGGAGTTTTTTATTTTTTTCCCTGGAAACAACTAAACTGAAGTACTAGAGTATCAGCTTGGGTATGAATCAAACCCCTAGAAGCTGGACTCTTCTGGACAAGTTAAAATAGTCTTTGACTACAGGTAAAAGTTTAAAGGTCTAACCTACATCCTGTTAGCATAAATAGGTAACACTAAGGTGATTCTTATGCAGAAGATTCTACTTGTTGGCAGCTCCAACTACTATTTAAGAGAGAAACAAGCACATAAAAGAAAGAGATTGTAACTTTCTCAGAGCATGTCCTGCAATACTCTACATTTCCTACAACTAGTTCTACAATGGGTAATCAATTTAGACATAAGGTCTCACTGAGAAGAACAGTATCACAGAAGAACATAAGCCCATGGCTAAAGAGAAGGCAGAAGAAAATACAGAAGTTACAACGAAAAACACGAATTATTAGCAAGTAATAAATTCAGATGAGAAACAAAGCAGAAAAGGTGGTACACTATAGAAGAGCACAACACAGAACATACAGAATTATCAGTCCAGTGATTTATACTGTAGTGGAAGGTGGCAAAGCTCAACTACATGAGCGTGCAGACCACACCCAAATGTAACATAAACAGCACATGTTGCAATAATGGGATAAGACTGTGAGGCTACAATAACACAGGAATGTATATAAATTATAGAGGCTGTTAATATGTTTTGGAGGGCTTTAAGGGCTTTGTTTAGCTGCTTAAAAATAGTCGTTCATGATAAAGCAGAACTCATTGCTTGCTTAATGCTTTTGCTTAATGTTGACCTATTCTCTGATGAGAGGAGTAAGGAGATGCGGAAAGCCCGGAGCCAGTTTGAGCCAGGAAAGGGAGACACAGTAACAGCTACCGTAAAAAACAGGAAAGAGAAAGAACCAGCCTAGAGGCGAGAAAAAGGACTCAATAAGAGAGAAGAGGACCCTAGACGCCAGCATTATTATTGGACCAGACTATGGTGTGAGGGGTGGGAACTTAGATTGTAAGGGCATAATTCCCCAGGGATTTTAGTGTTTGGGGTCCCTCTCTGAAGGCACTCAACTTGAGCTGTCTAAATTTGTGCACCAGAGATAGAATAAATTACGCTTTTTATTTTGAAGGCCTTGATTAGAGATTCTGCTTTGGGGAACGTAGGGTCAAGCCTGAGGGAAGAGGAAGTGTCCGAGGGTGAGTGTGTGTGAGGAGTTGGAAGGGGCACCCATCGGCTCACCGGAGTCACCCACTGTGAAGGGACTCCGGTCCTAAGAGTTAAAGTCTCGGGCGGTGTGTGTGCGAGTGACTCCTTGATTGGTGTGTGAATGCTCAGGCAGTGGCTTCTCCCTTAACAGCCTGGCCACCCAGGTGGGACCCTAGGTCAGTCTCGGAACCTCTCGGATCCAAACCTCCAGCTGCTGGCACAGCGTGAGTTCACCTGATGATTTTGGACACGGGAGGCACCGAATTGCTTGAGTGGTGAGTGTTAAATCCCCCAAATCTAAATTCAATACAGAGAAGAGGACAGAATTCAGGAGGGTTAAAGTCCCGATCAGAAAGATTTTAAGGGCTGGTTCAAGTCCTGCCCGGAGAGATTTTGACGAGGGGGGTTTAAGTCCTGCCAGAGCTGCGTAGCCTGATCAGCGTAAATTGCACATGAGTTTGTATGCAGTCTGATCAATGTAAGATGTACAATTGAGAACTGTTGAGAGATTTTAAAGGGCGGTTCAAGTCCCACCCGGATTAAATCATGGATATCATAACCGGAGCAGAGAAGAGGATGCCCTTAGCAGAGATATTACAGAGAAACAACCATGGAGACCCCCAGGATGGTGAAGAAGGAGGGGGAGGAGATGCTCCAGGCCCCGGAGCAGAGATTCCCCTGCAGCCTGTGGTGAAGACCCTGGTGAGGCAGGCTGTCCCCCTGCAGCCCAGGGAGGTCCATGGTGGAGCAGATATCCGCCTGCAGCCCGTGGGGGACCCCACGCCAGAGCAGGTGGCTGCATGTGAAGGAGGCTGTGACCCTGTGGGAAGCCTGTGCTGGAGCAGGCTCCTGGCAGGACCTGCAGATCTGTGGAGAGAGGAGCCCATGCTGGAGCAGGTGTTCTGGCAGGACTTGTGACCCCGTGGGGGACCCACGCTGGAGCAGTGTGCTCCTGAAGGACTGCAGCCTGTGGGAGGGACCCACACTGGAGCAGTTTGTGAAGAACTGCAGCCCGTGGGAAGGACTCATGTTGGAGAAGTTTGGGAAGGACTGTCTCCCGTGGGAGGGACCCCACACCAGAGCAGGGGAAGAGTGAGGAGTCCTCCCCCTGAGGAGGAAGGAGCGGCAGAGACAACATGTGATGAACTGACCACAACCCCCATTCCCCATCCCCCTATGCTGCTCGGGGGCAAGGAGGTACAGAATTTGGGAGGGAAGCTGTGCCTGGGAAGAAGGGAGGGGTGGGGGGAAGGGGTTTTAAGAATGGTTTTATTTCTTATTACCGTACTCTGGTTGATTGGCAATAAATTAAGTTAATTTTCCCCAAGTCGAGTCTGTTTTGCCCGTGATGGTAATTACTGAGTGATCTCTCCCTGTCCTTATCTCAACTCATGAGCCTTCTGTTGTATTTCCTCTCCCCTGTCCAGCTGATGCAGGGAGTGATAGAGCAGCTTTGGTGGTCACCTGGCATCCAGCCAGCGTCAACCCACCAGAAAAATACGTATATGTAGTAATGGAACTTATGAAAGGAGGGGAACTGCTGGATTCTTAGACAAAAAAATTTGTTGTAATGAGAAGCTAGTGCTGTTCTGTTCATGCATAAGGGGTTGTTCATAGAGACCTGAAGCTTAGCAATATTTATGTTGATGAATCTAGTAATCCAGAATCAATTTGAATTTGTGATTTTGGCCTTGCAAATCAACTATGAGTAGAAAATGGTCTTCTGATGACTCCATGTCGCACAGCAAATTTTGTTGTACCAGAGGTTTTAAGGAGGCAAGGTTATGATGCTGCATGTGACATGTGGAGCCTTGGTGTTAGACTTTATACCGTGCTTACTGGCTACATTCCTTTTGTAAATGGTCCTGATGATACCTCAGATGAGATTTGGGCCCAAATAGGTACTGGAAAACTCTCTCTCAGTGGTGGTTATTGGAGTACTGTTTCAGATACAGCAAAGGACCTTGTTTCAAAAATGCTTCATGTTAACCCACCCCAAAGACTGACAGCAGCCCAAGTCCTCAGTCACCCCTGAAGAGTTCCTCAATACCAGCTAAACAGGCAGGATGCTCCCCATTTAGTGAAGGGTGCAGTAGCAGCAACTTACTCTTCTTAGAATCGTAATCAGTCACCGGTTTTGGGAGCCAGGTGGCCATTCTACTCTTGCTCAGAGCATTATTTTTTATAAGGAATGTTTTTTTGGTCCCCTAAAATATTCTTTGTTACAGGTAGAGATAGACCGTTTACATTAAGTACTTAACTTAAACAATCTGTTTATATTAGCACTATATACTTTGTGCCATCCAATGTTTTATACGTTTTTGTAAACAGTTCTCCTGGATTAATCAGTATTGTGGACAGCTCTAAAAGAAGCTTGACTGTTAAACAGCTATTGAATGTAATACTATGAATATGTATTTGTCCTTGCCTATGTCTTTTCTACATTTCCATGTTTTTGACGCTGCATGTCATATTATGAAAATCAGGATACTGTTTATAGTGATCAAAATTTAAACAGTAGATCTCTCACCATACACCAGAACACTGAGGAAATACATCGAGTTTCAGAGAGAATAAAAAAGGATGGAGAACATAAATGGTGGGAAGCATTCTTGGGATGGTCGCCAACTGCGACGGGAATCCGGAACCATATGTCACACCCAGTAGTAGTTCTGTTAATGCTAACTGTATTATGCTTGCTTTTAGTTTTGATATTATATATGAGAATTTGGACAGTGATACAACATACAGAAAACCCTCAGACAGTCGTCTGGATGCATTAGCAGGTATGCTAAAGAAAATCAAAGGGCGGACTGTTGCTTCGGGGAACCCAGGTCGAGTCTGAGGAAGAGGAGTCAAACGGGCCACCCGTCGGCTCACTGGAGTCACTTGCTGTGAAGGGACTCCAGTCCTAAGAGTTAAAGTCTCGAGTGGTGTGTGTGCAACTCCTTGATTGGTGTGTGAATGCTTGGGCAGTGGCTTCTCCCTTAAGAATACGTTAAGAAGCTCAAAGGAACTACGTATCAGTGATCCAATACTGGCAGAGATTTATCATGCTTAGTGCTCAAAATTACATTTTGATAATCCTCATGTCATGCAAAAATCCTGCTGTTAAACCTGAACACATTTAGAAGACAACTGCTAAGCATGTAACAAATAACTTAAGAATAAATAAATAAATAAATAAACAAATACATTGGTAATTGCCAGGCGTGGAATATGAAGTGCAGCACTAACAGAAAAAGAACAGCAATTTGAGTCCTGAGCTTCTATTTTTGCAAAATAACTGGATTTTAAGAAAAGTACACTAAATCCATGTTGTCTGTAATGTTACAGAATTGTAAAAAAATAAAAGTGTCAATTCTTGTATAAAGATACTTATAAACAGTATCAGAAGCAGTCTAATTTTTACTATTTGACATTAATAAATCACATGGCAACACCCTTTTGAAGCAGTAATCTCATCTGCTGAAGTAGTTCAATAATAGTAAAGAACAAACTACCCTGTTAAAAAATTATTTAGATTCACAGGTCATGTTGGCAGCCACTACACAGCATACCTATGCATACTAAATTGTGGCAATAGTTTATGGAAATTACTAATGACTTTTAGAGAGAAATTGCAGAACAAGAGCAGGCCCATAACAAAGTGTGAAAGATACTTTACACAAATAAGGAGCATAAACTGTGAGTCTTCAAGAAGCACAACAGACAAGGGAGGAACCAATAGATAAGACAGTATTAGCAAGAAACCTGAGCAGATTAATGCTGAAATCCAAAGACTCTCAAGATCTATGGGGCAGTAGGAACCAGAAATGCTTGAAAACTGTCAATTTATGTATTGTATTACCAGTGGAATACTGTTCCTTCCCAGGGAAAGATTGAAAGTGCAAGGTGAAAGCAGCTATTATGGAAGTTAGTACTTTCCAGTTTGAATCAGCAACTATTACCACATAATAATGACAAACTGGTTATGGACACCTTCATCACATTGCAAGTGCCACGAAAGATTCTGGAATATTTTCTTAAAAAGACTGAATTGGAAAGTTGGGGTGGGTGGGGAAGGCGGTTGTTGGTTTGTTTGATTTTGGTTTTCGTAAAGAAAAAAAGCATCCAGAATGACACAGGTTCTAGATTATAAGAAACTTATTCCAGTTATAAAACATCACTGAACAAGTCTCTCCCTTCAAACTTAAAATGGCACACAAGTTTACAAATCTCTCCAGCTGGCCTCTTCTACAAGATAATGGTTATAGAGACTGCCTGTTTTTCACATTATAACACATTATCTATTTCAATACATCTCCCTTGCTGCTAAAGCAAGCAGTGGCCTTGGAATGCCCTTTTTTTTTTTTTTTAACTGCATCTCAAAATCATTATCCCAACATATTTTGCTACTTCAAACTTTTTCTCTGACGGTCTTCTGCATCTGCCCTGCTATAAGAAATAAACAAAAAGACAACAAACATCACTTGCTGAGCCATTCACAGAAAGGAGACATGCAGACCTCCTCAAAATATACTTGATAGACATTTTTTATAAAAAGGTGTCAATTCATTCATCATTCAGATAGAACATTTTAGCCTTCTCCCAGGTTGGACAAACAAAATTCAGGAGAGGCCTACAAGCGGAATTCAGAAGAGGACATTCTCATCTCATAATGTGGATAACAAGATAACAGTATATTAAGCCGGCAAATCATGGAAGCAACTACTGTAGCTAATCTCTGTTTTTCAGTGTTCGCCAAACCTGAGACAGCTGCTTTAGAAAAAACATAATTTTTTCCTGATATAACTCTACATTGTTATTAGTACATAGTTTTTCAGAAGTCATCAATTTCTGAAACTGAGGAGTCAATGGTTGTTTTGCAGGATCAAAGGAGTGGACTGGGAAGTAAAATGTATCAGCAGAAAGTCCTGGTCCTTATTTTCCCTATTACAGACACTCATGTGCCTATGCATCTGTCTTGGAAGCAGGTTCCTACACACAGTGACTGACCTGGCAGACCAACCCAAATTCCAACCTTCTTTTAAGACAGCTTTATAAGGAGACTAGAAAAAGAGAACATGCACGTGTGTGTGCGTGCACACACACATATATACGCACAAACACTCTCTTCTAATTTCATTAGCACCAAAGTGATAAAGCCAAGTCTAAGCTCCTTAGACACATGCTGTCACAGTAAGCGATTTCCCAAGTTGCAAAGTACTGTGCAAGGTGAGCTTGGTTCCCAACAATGCAACTCGCTCAACCAGCCACATTGCTTTAGCATCGCTTCTCTGTAACAGGGCTATTCCCTCAGCTTGATTTTTAACTACATTACACACTTTCCTGAACAGGAGAAGATTTCACTGGATAGTTTAAAAGCCTAAGCTAATGTTGGCTCTTCATCCAGTTACTGTAAGTTACACACAACTTCAGAGAGTTTCCTCAGCCACACTTGTGGTAAGACTAGCAAGGCTCACTCAGGAAGCATGGGAACGATTTTCTGTTTTACTGATTTCTCCCTCTCACCAAAGTAAGCACAGCACTTAAACCCCTACAGTTTTCTGTATTATTTCTGGTGATTTTAGAGACAGTACCACTCCTTCCCCCACAGAACCTGATTTGGTTTCCTGTCAATTCAGCACTAGCACTCCTTCCCCCAAACCTGAAAAAAGAGAAAAACCTGGCAACATGTACTTTACAACTTGGCTGTTGCTGGCAATAAGCAAATTTCAGCAATGAAGATCAGTACACGGAGCATATGCCATCATGTACACTTTTCCATGCTAGCCTGTGGTCACTTGCAAATGTCTTTGACCATTGAGCCTGCAGCTCAGGCGAGGAAGCAGATGAACGCTCCAATTTAAGATGACCCCTTTTCCAGCCTTCAGCTGGAAAGCAGCACCACGTAAAGAGTTACGGGCCTGGACCGCCCCTTCTCCCTAAGCCACAGGGGCAGAGGTATCGCAGGCCGGATTCCACCCTTGGTCTCGGCCACAGACGAACGGCCTGAGCCCGAAGGCTTCGTTCACCTAAGAAGATCTACTCGGTGTTTAAGAGACAGACTCATGAAAGGACTCGAGAGCTTTCATTTGGACGGGTGGCAGGGGAAGAGTCCTTTATTTTGTGCCAACTCCTCAGGTCGCAGAGAGCGAGAAGTACCCTGCTCCTAGCCGGAGCTCTCGCTCGCCGTCGATGACCGTGTGCGTGTCCAAGTGATTTTGTACCGTGTGGGGCCTGGAACCGGGGGGGCACCGGCTGGAGCTGGCGGAGCGGCCCCCTGCGGCCCCTCGCCCGCCCGCAGCGAGCTCGCAGGCCGCCGCCGGGGCCCGAGCCGCCCGCCCCGCGCCGGGCTGCGGCCCCGGAGGGCGGGAAGCACTTACCTAGGGAACTTCTCCTTCAGCTTCCTCAGGCTCTGCCGGGTGGGCTGCACGTGCCCCAGGAACTGGGCTATTTCATCGTACTGGGCTTTGGTCAGCTTCATGCCTCGCACCGCCTAACCCCGCGCCGCCGGGCCTGCGCGGCGGCGGGAGGGGAGGAGGGAGCGAGCGACCGCCGGCACCGCGGCCGCGGCGAGAGGCAGAAGGCCAGTCACGGGGGGGAGGAAATCGCGGCGACCCCGGGGTGCCCTTTGCTACCAGCCCGGTGCCGAGGCGGTCAGGGGCGGCGGCACCGGCCGCCGCTTCCCCCAGCT
>NW_010972853.1:5368580-5404284 GCF_000737465.1 Haliaeetus leucocephalus
TTTGCCTCGCCCGAGAGCGGAGGAGGGCGCCGGCCGCCTCACGGCCGAGGAGGTGCCCGCTCTTGCGCCCTGCAAGCCGCTGCTTGCGTTAACGTCTGGGAGGGCGGAAGGAGCTGGCGGGGGGGCGGCGGCGGCGTAGGGCGCCTCTGCTGCGCCCTCGGCCCCGGGTGCCCTCGGGCTGAGGAGAGCGGCGCGGAGCGGAGCGGGTCGGGTCGGCGCCCTGCGTGGCGGTCCTCTGTCGCGTGCGGTAGCGCGTGCCCGGGAGTGGGGTGCGTAAGGCCTGTTGTATTACGGCTTTAAAGTGTGATTTTCAAGGCCCTTTCCAAAAGTCGCTTTGTAACGACTGTTTCTCCCGGTTTGAAGAAGAAATAAACGCTCAGGTAGTGGGGCTGGGGCTGCGGATCCTGACAGGGCCCGCGTGTTGCTGGCCTGCGGCCTTGCGCATGCACGCAGAAATGGCTCCCGCTGTATTTTGGAAGAAAACCACCCAAGTCTGTGCTTGGATTTACTTAAAAGTATGTTAGGTCTCAAGCAAATTATATTATTAAATATCATTTACATATCAGTAAGTATGTTGCAAGCCTTAGATGCTGTGCTGGGCAGTTTTAATAACTTTTATTGAGTAACTCGGAGGATAGGCATGCCCTTCTGTAAACAATCTGTAAAAACTAGAGGTTATGAAGAGAATTAACTGTGCATTTGACTGAGAAACATAAATATTCCCTTTAATTTCAGTTTAATTGCATTCATGAACTGTATACAGGCTACTGGAGTCCTAACCTTGATGTTTCAGGCACTCAATCCATGAAATTTGCATTAAATCTTAAGAATTTTTTGTTTTTATAGATCTTAGGTTCTGTTCACTGGACTTCTCTCTTGAAAGCTTCAGAATCACGTTTTAAGTATTTTTCTGTGTCTTAGCCAGAAACTTCACAAAGTTTCTTGCAAGAGTACAAGAGCTGGAACTTCAAGGAGAAACAAATACCATGGGCGTGTCAGCAGGGTCATTCATTTAGGAACATTTGTGAGGCTGGTTTCTGATTGATCGATAATGGCCAATGAACCCTCTATCAGTTGATCCTCCCTGGATTTTAGTGGGTTTTGTTTGGAACCGGGAGCCTTCCTGGGAACAGCTGTTTCTGGTACTATGGCCTAAATATAAATGTTTGAAACTCATTAGTTGCCCCACAGCAGAAGAAAATACAATGAAGCTAAGCCAAGCTACGGATTCCATTCCTTACTCAGAGACCAAAAAATAATATGTGAAATTGAGAAAAGAGCATTCTTTTAAAGGAGGGTATTATTTAATGTAAAGATACTTCATTTTCTTTAGCACAATCAAGTAGGATCCTTAATGGTAGGAGATGTGTGTGTTTGGGAGGGAAGGGGGTGTTCTTTCAGTCTGATATCCACTTAAAAAGCCCATAAGGGTATAACTTTCTTGGGCCATAGAAAGGGTAATTTCCCCCTGTCTTTCCAAAGAGGAGAATTATGATTTTTTCTTTTGAAATAGATTTAAAAAAAAAATTAAATGGTCCTTCACTACCACTACTACTGCTCCTTTAGAAACAATCAATAGTGCTTCTTTAAAAAAAACAAACACAAAACCAGAACAACATCATGCTGTCTTTGTTGTGGGATAATTTCCACTGCAAGTGTTTTTAAAACCTGTAATGTTACTATCTATAACTTCTATCTCTGTTCATTTCACTTGGTCACTAGTACATGTTCTTGATTTTATTTTATAAATCAAATGACACTTCAGTCTACAGTGCACAGAAGTGAAATAAGTTAGAACTGCGGTATAAAGTTATCAGCCTATGGAACAAACTACAAATGTCTGATGTATGTATTATGTATATATTGCATATGTTTTGTAGACTCTCCTACTGGAACAAGGTTTTGTAGATTTCAAAATTGTTTTTTAAAAAAGTAAATAACATTCTAGCATGAAGGTTCACTGAAACCAAGAGGAGCTAATATCATGCTGTCATAAGGAGGTAACAGCCGTCAAAGATATGAACTGCTGCTTTTCATCACAAAGAAGCATTTTGCACGGTGAACTGCAAAACACAGATGCGAAGTTCTGTATGCAACGTATAAGCCACACTTTGCCTAAATTAGTTAATACAGAGCTATTCCAATGAAATGCTCAAAAACCAAATGAGAAGAGAATTGGATGTTCCTAGCAGAAAGAGTTCACTAAATATTTTTTTCCCAGCAATCAAACTGCCGTTGCAGTTTTACTATATAAAACAAACATCAGACCATGTGTAATTAAGTTGTGGATATCTATATTGTAAGGTGTTGTAGAAGGTGGAAGTTTGCATAAATTTTATAAGCGGCTGGATGAAATACATAAGAAAAAAAAAAGCATGAAAAACTTAAATTTACCTTTGGCTCAGGGAGTCTCAGAGCTGCAAATGGTTGGATGCTGGGGGAACATTCTCATAAAGTAACTATGTGCTTGCTTTGTTCTTATATTGTTTCCGTGGTATCTGCCTGTGGCAGCTGCTCTTCATTTTTGCCTTGGGGTTGGGTTCCAGTCCATCTATTATATAAACTAAGTTTCCTTCCAAGAAAGACAGAGGACTAAAGAGAAAGAAACTATGGGAAAAACAAATGATTGGAAGTGACAAATGAGGGGGAAGAAAGGCAGAGGACATGTAAGCTACAGGGGGAAAATGAAGACAGGGAGACAGAGTGAAACACCTGGCAGAGGACTTCCAGTAATGACCATCATTCCTTGCAGGTAGTCTTGGCCACAGTTGGTGTAGGACAGTAGATAATGGACCCTTGGTCTGTTTTTTTTGTGTTAGTTGATAGCTTAACTGTGATATTCATAGGTGTTTCCCATTACCTTAAGAAGATGATTGCATAGTGTGATTTATAGCCAAGTTCAGAGTTAAAATACCATTCATTATTCTCCACAGAGCTTAAAACCACTGTGTTTTGAGAATAGGTAATTATAGTATGATATTATGAGGAATCAATTCATGCACAATGTGCATATTTTGATTTGATTTTTATGACCTTACAGCTATCTTTTTGCTTTACCACCTCATTTCTTCATAGACACAATCTCTGGTCCGTGTTGCTTTCTGTAACAAAATTAATGCAAAGACTGCTAGCAGTCATATATATTTTCCTATCTATTGATTGTTGATGCTAGTATTGGGAACTACAGTAAGGCTAGAATCTCATTTGCAACTGATTGGAGTGCTTGTTATAATTTTCTAATACTTGTAATATTCCTACTTCATTCAGTTTGGAGTACATGTTTCTACAAGTATTTTTCAGTCTTTTGATATATTTTGTGTGATTTTTTTGTTGTGAAATTCAGCTCTTATTTGACATTTTTGTATCGTAAGAAAAACTTCAGTGTGCTTCCACTTAACTTGGTAGCAACTGTATCTGTAACAGGTCTAATAAACACCTCCACAGGATACAGTTGTTACCTCATAAACAAGGAGAACCCTCAATTTATGATCTAATTTATATCCATAGGTTTTAATGTACTTTCTGAAAGTGATTGTGTTGTGAAACAAACCATGATATCTTCAGTATGTATTAAACAAACAAATAAAAAAAGGAACAGTTGGTCTATACATCACTGTTAAACATTAACTGTTTTGCCAATTCACAAGATGATAAGTCACCATAGGTTTCTGTTTCTTTCCCTAAAAGTATTCATGGGATTGCTTGATACCATGACAGTGTGAAGAACACAACAGCAATAGAATGGTTATACATAGCAGAATACCAATTGAAAAAGGCAGACAGGCATTGTTTTCCTTCTGTGTCTTCAGATTTGTTCCTCATAATCACAGAAGTCATTGAGGCAAATTAATCTAGTTTTCTGTACTATTAGTATACCCAATATATCTTTCTTTAAAATACTTGTTTGTTTGTTTGAAGTAATTAAAAAAAAAAAAGTCTGCATTTGTGCAGTGTTTTGAAAACACTGCTTTATATGCATGGGGCCTGATCTATTGCCAATTGAAAGTATATCAATTTTAATGGCCTTGGGCCACTTTAGTGGTTCTAAGCTGCATGTTTATGTATTTTCTGTAACAAGCTGTAAAAGATTTTTGAAAATGATGAGTTATTTAAAAATCAAATTCTATAACTGAGATGGTAACATGCCCTAAGTGTTCTTACCCTGCCACTTGACTCCACTGTAGTTCCACATGATGAAATTTCTGGAGTTTGGATTTGCCTTTTTAAGCTCTCAGTAGTCAGATACAGAAACCTATATGAAAATACCTTTCTGGTTTCAAATTCAATTATTTAAAGTTAATTTGCCCTCTTTGTCTATATGTGTTAAAATATCATTAACTACTGCAGACTGCTTTTTCCTCAAGGGATTTCAGCTTCATTCACTGTACAGAGAAAACGCTGTAGTTGTGTGATAAATTAGATTGTTTTCTGTAGGACATCTGCCTCATTTGTTGCAGAATTTGGAATATGTACTGGGTGAATGAAGCAGGAACTATAGAAAGAAAATTTAAGTGTAAAGTTAATTTGACTGCTGCCCAGGAAATACGGATTCTCTCCTTGCCTCTGTTATGGACTTTTTATGTAAGCTTATAAGTCATTTGATGGAATTTTCTTTCCATGTGGCTTTTTTTGACACAACATACATGTTATTCTGTGCCAGCCATCTAATTTAATTACATAGGTGCCGTAAGCTGCTGGCTAAAGAGATCATCCCAATCTCCTCTGGCCAGTTTCAGAGTAATACCTGTGCACTTGTATTACTGCTACTGCTGATTGTGTGCATACATGGTCAGACAGATCAGCTGATCCAGATGAAAACTTAACATGCAAAGAAAAAACCCTAAAAATATTGGTTTTCAGCTAAATCAACTTGTGGATCCAACTCACCGAACAGCCTTATAAATGTAAGTGCCAGCACGTGGGAGGAAATAGGGATGCATAGCCAGAGACGACAGGGCTACCTCTTTCTGTTGATGGTAGCAGAGCCTTGGGGGATTAACCTCACAAATTAGACATCTAAATTAGGTGCCAACCGTTAAACAATATGATTATCCTGCACATGTTCTGCGAAGAACTTACATTTGAGAGCATCATTGCACTAAATGCTAGGCACTATCAACGGAACTGAATTTAATGGAAGTTGTACCTTGAACATACGGAGTAGTGAGCATGGTACTCTGAAAAATCGGGTCCTAGGTGTATTACACTGTAGAGCCCAAATCAGTGAACAGTTTTGGCCTAAATCTTTTAAACTTAATGTCCCTCATACATATATATATTGAATGAAAAAATAAAAATATATGCACACATACACAAAAGTATACAAAAATATACATGAGAGGAGAAGGTGTTTTGGAAATACATTTGCTAATATATATCTTCATGCTAGTGCTTGTGCAGTAAGCTACTATGGTAATGGGCTTCATTAGAGAATGTATATTGAAATTAAGACTATTCTTAGTATGTATGAATGGACAGCATGCAGTAAAGAATAAGTGAGGCCGAGTTTTGAATTTAAAGGTTAAAAAGAAGTACTGAAGAGGTGTGCTATTTTCTATGCAAGTAAGGCAAAGGAGAGAAAAGTTAGAAATTAAGAACTGTTTTGTAATACAGATGAACAGACGGACTGAATCAAGGTTGTACACCAAAATGGACAGTAGAATTTCCAAGTTTCTCAGTGTTTGACATTGTAACAGTAATGTTGCAATGTATAAATATATTAGAACAAAATTAACCCACTTAAAATACAACTATTCGAGTGAAACAAAAAAAGTGCACTTTGAGATAGATTGTATTATTTTCAGTATTTATTTTTTAATTTTGCTAATTAGCAAAATGTTGTAACTTTGCAATATATTTCCCAAGCATTATTGTGAGACAGCAAGGCCCTGCTGAATTACCTGAGTTGGTTTTATTCACTTGTTGGAAATGTAGTACCTCAGAGTGGCTAAGTAGCTTGTCTGTTTCTCTTTTCGTATAGCCAGAAGTATTTCAAATAGAAAGGTGAATAATTTACAAAGCTAAAACTAGCTCCACTATTGTGCTTTATTGCTTTCTAACAAAATCTCAGAAAGAGGAACAAATTCTCCCTACCCATTAATTGTGAAAGAGATAACAGATTAGTGTTAATTCCCTGACCTGTTGATTTATCCAGTGCCTAAAAACTGGCAACAGGAACTTAAATTTGTAGAATTTTGTGCTGTTGTGGTAGTTTGGGTCTTTTTTCTGTCCACCTCCTTTTACTCCCACACAAAGAAAATAAAACAGCAAAGGTTTGCTTATATAGCTTGTGGTACTCACCAATGCGGTTTGACTTCAATGGAAGCTGTGTATGATTTGCCAACCTGAAAATTAGGACTTTATTATCTGTAGTCTGGAACTCTTAAGTATATAACAATTTTTAGGGAACTTTGTATTATTTTAGATCAGATAAGCTTTGGGGAAGGACGTAGAAGTAGATTAAGGGTGATTTTTTTTTTTTTCCCCAATAGTGAAATTTCTATTGTCACCTTATACTTAGAGAGTTATATTGAATAGCTGAGGTTTCTTTCACTGTTTTTCTTCTAAAATGCTTAATGCTTTATTGCTCACCTCTCATTTCATATCAAATATTTTCACCATTAAGAATTGTAATATTCTTTGAATGACTGTTACCACAGAATCATAGAAATGTAGAATGCGGCTAACCTCAAGAGATCGTGTAGTTAGCCAGATCAGATATTTGATAGTATCAAATATAACTGCACTGTCTCATACTAAAATATTTCTAATTTGTTATTGTACACTTCCATAATGAAATTTCCATAGTCTCTGTTGGTTAAATGTTCCAGTATTTTACTTCACTTGAACTTGGACAGCTTGTTTCTAATGTTTAATTCCAAGCCTACAAATTGCAAATGAAACCACTTACTTTCCTCTGTATACTTTGAAGAAAGGGGCAAATGATAAATCACTGGCTTTTTTACTTGTTTCAGGATTATTGTAATGCTGATCCATTTCTCCTGTTTTTGTTTGGTAGTGTATGCAAGCCCCGTTCTTTCAGTCCTTTCTTCTAAGTCATTTTTCTGAAAGCACTGTCAATTTTTTGCTGTCCATACTTTGCAACATCTTTCTTAAAATGTAGTGCAAACACTACTTCAGCTGAGGCATTTCATTTTGGTGAGTAGAATAAAAATTCTTATATTTTCTAAGCAAGATTCACATGTTCAATTTCTCAGATTAACTACTGAAAAAAATTCACACTGCAAGTTTGTATTCTGCCTTTATACACTCTTCAGTTTGTTATGCTAGCTGATAGAAGTAGCGCCGTTAAGGGAAAGCAAAGTATGTGTAGTGCAATGGATACACTGGTCTATCTCTCATAGTAGGGGATTCAGTGTGCAAATTACAAGAAAATCAGAATCTGAAATACTAGTGGGTGAACACT
Organism: Haliaeetus leucocephalus; assembly: GCF_000737465.1. Taxonomy (NCBI): domain Eukaryota; kingdom Metazoa; phylum Chordata; class Aves; order Accipitriformes; family Accipitridae; genus Haliaeetus; species Haliaeetus leucocephalus. The sequence goes on from NW_010972853.1 coordinate 5,376,007, forward strand.
GTAATATTTTAGATAGTTTTGCATGGAAGTTTATAATAGCATTCCAGTTTCTTGAGTCTTGTATTTCTTCTGATACCCATTCACTCTTTCTAACACATGTAAAACATATTTGACGTTTATAATAATGGAATGATTAGGCATGTTACTGACATCAAGGTTTAAGGGACTGGGTGACATAGTGAATTTATGTTCCACTTTAATCCATTTATCAACCTCCTCTGGGAACTGATTTTAAATCTAACTCAAGCCATACCAATTTGAGGGGAAAAAAACCTGCCTAATCCAACAGCCTGGAAAACACATAAATGTATGAAATTGTTGTCTAGGCTCCCCCCACATCCCTCTTTTTTTAGTAAGAAAAATATTAACAGTTTATAAGATGACATTCTCTCTGGAATCGTATGGCTACTTGTTCAGATCTGGTGTTCTTCAGTTCAAGAATCAAGACAGAAGATGATACAGATGGATTTATTCAAGCCACTGAATAACTGAAATATAAAAGTATGTAATTCCATAGAATACAATTTCAATTATAAAAAAGAAAAAAAAAAACATTTTCCTAGGTGCTTTTTTTTTTTTTTTTTTTGGTCAGGGAGGAAAGGTTTTGAGTGTATTTGCATTATGCAAATATGTACAGTAACACTAAAACCAGTTGCTTCAAAGATATCCAAAGGGGCAATGTAGGTTGGCTAAACTTAGTCCTGAACTAGGTCACCTATTCCCCTGTAATAAAACTAGTTTGTCCATTCCCTCCTATAAAATAAAATATATATAAACTAAATGGAGCTGCCACTTGGTTAGTATTAAGAGATGTATAGGACCAGGTTCTAAAGTACTCCAGTGTGAATCCAAAATTGTTTAATTGGAGTCAAGGTGATGTAAGCAAGTTCCAAATCAGACACATCATACAACTCATACTGATGTAGTAAGTTACCTTTATAATGTAAGGAATGGCAAGAGAAGAATTATTACCACTCTTTGACATTGGCTTTCAGGCACATATCTGGAGAGATTCAACTCAGGAACCATGTGTTTTACATGTTCAGTCGGAACAATTTGGTGCCTACCGAGGTGCCAATCTTAGGGTTTAAAGATGAAAAATACACTCCTATTAGTCAAATATTTATGAGTAGAACCTAACGTGTTTAAACCTTGTTAACCTTTACATAGTTATGACATATATATATCATCTCTTGGTTATCCTTTCCATTGCTTTGGTCTGGAAAAAGTAAAACGAGGTTAAGTAGTCCCTAAGGGTAAGTTAAAATGTAGACTACTGCCATGTTGCATGGCTTTAGTATACTTAGTGTCTTTCATAGCAAGTTGATGAGACTGCTCAAAGCAATAAAATAGCTTGCTAGATGATGCTGTTTAAGAAAAAATTTAGTTTTGAAAATGAGTTTACTGTTTCCATATTTAGCGTTCTAATATTGTAAACGATATATTTGATAGTATTGATGTTAGATGTATAAATCCTAACTCTTGCTTTTCTGTTTAAGCAGTCACATTCAAAATTACTTTAAAATATAATCTAATTTACTAATACATTTATATGTTCTTTCTAATTTGAGGCCAAAAGGAAAGTCACTATGATCATTTAGCCTGATTTTCTGCATAACATATATTATAGATATTTCATTAATTAATTGCTGCTTATAATTCAGCACCTGTGATTGAATTACAGGAAATCTTTTTTAAAAAAAAAGGTAACCAAAAAGATCTTTAAAACTTGATTTAAAGTCATCCAGAAACACAGAGTCTTAATAAATTATTTGTGGTTAGTTACTTTTGCTGTCACTTGTAAGTAGCCTGATTTGAACTTGTTTAGTTTTATTTTTATCACTTAGTTTTGCTATGATTTCCTGATTTTGGTAGGTTGTATGCTAGATATATCAATTTAAAGGCAGTGTTGCTGCTCAGGTCACCTCTTAAACTGTTCTTTAAGAAGTTAAACAGATAAAGTTCATTAAGGTTTTAAACACTAAATGCATTGATGATGTTCTTCAAAGGTCGTCTTCAAGCATTTTCTCTTGTAGCCAGTGCTAAATCTTCTAGGTACAAGGGTTGTGCATGTTTCCAGAGAGCAGAGTGAGGAACTTTGACTATTGTAGAGTAGAAAATAATACAAGTTGGAAATAAATATTAAGTAGTATATTCATGAAAGATTTATTATATGAGGTTTTAGGAATAAATACATAAATAGTATAGCATGAAATTGTCATTTACACGTAGATGGATGTTACAAAGCTCTCTGGATTTTTTGTGAAAATAAAAGGGTACCAACCTCAACAAGGTACCAACAAAAACCTGTAATATTGTTAAACAACTAAAATTTTATCCAAGTTACATGTCTAGTTATTGTTTGCCATTTATATTATTTTAAATCTTTTTTTTTTAAACTGGAAAAATATTTGAAGTGTTAAATATTAATAAATATCTCATCTCATTATTTTACCACAATGGTGCTTAAAACATTGCTTTTAGTTCTGTCTCTAATCATGTGCTCACAGTATTGTCCTGTGTAACTACCAGATGTTCTTTGGTAAAAGGAGGAAGTTAATTAAACAGCAGAAAGCATATAAAATTAAAAATTAAGCCTGTCAGAAGAAAAATATCAGAAAGAACCCAAAAGAAGTATCCCAGGCAACATCTGGTATCTGTGAAGCTACATGAAGCAGCTGAAGGGGACAGAAGTGGTAGAGTGATCTGTTCCATTTTTCTAGACCTGTTTACTAAAGGTACCTTACAAGATAAAAGTGATAATGCCCCACTTGTTTTATGTTGCTACATGGATCACAGGAGATGGAGGAGTGTTAATTATCATGAGGTCCCATGTGTCTTGTCTTTTCTTGTTTCTGCTTGCCCCGATGTTTCCACTTAAGTGACCAGTACAAGCAGTGACTAAAGGGAGTTGATCCTTGGACATTAACCATTCCAGACATATTGTGATGAATTTTACTGTGAATATTTACTTGTGCTTAGACTATTGTTGCATTAATTCATGTGCTAAGAAAGAATGTTTAAGCTGTCTTGCTATATAATTTTGAACTTAATTCAACTGGAAACAAATTTGTTTATTTAAAATTTCTTGAACTTTTGTAGAGGTTGGAATCTAGTGGTCCAGCTGATCATTCCTATGCTATCTCTGAATTACTAAATGTAATTTCAAGTAATTGAATTTCTTATGAAGTTCAACAAGGGGAAGTGCAAAGTCCTACATCTTGGGAGGAATAACCTCAGGCACCAGTGCATGCTGGGGTCCAGCAGTCTTGAAAGCAGCTTTGCTGAGAAGGGTGTTGGGAACCTGGTGGACAATAAGCTGACTAGGAGCCAGCAATGCACCCTTATGGCAAAAATGGCCAATAGTATCTTGGGCTGCATTAGGAAGAGCGTTGTCAGCAGGTTGAGGGAGGTGATTTTTTCTCTCTACTCAGCTCTGGTGAAGCTGCATCTGGAGTACTGTTTGTAGTTCTGGGCTCCCCAGTACAAAAAAAGATAGGAACTTGCTGGAGCAAGTCCAGAGCAGGGCTGCAGAGATGATTAAGGGACTGGAGTATCTTTATATGAGAAGAGGCTGAGAGACCTGGGACTCTTCAGCCTAGGAAAGAGTTGGCTTGGGGGGGATCTTACCAACATGTATAAATACATGATGGGAAGGAATGAACAAGAGGGAGCCAGACTGTTCTCAGTAGTGCCCACTGACAAGACGGGGCAATGGGCACAAATTAAAACACATGAAATTCTGACTGAACATGAGAAGACAATTTTTTACTATGTGGTCAAACACTGGAACAGGTTCCCCAGAGACGTTGTGGAATCTCTTTCTGTGGAGGTACTGAAAAGCTGACCAGACGCAATCCTGGACAGCCAGCTTGAGGTGACCTGCTTGAGCAGGGGGAAGTTGGACTAGATGATCTCATAAGGTTCTAAACAATTCTGTCATTCTGTGAAATTTGAATGATGAAAGAGATGGTTTAGTAAAAATCAGGTAAGTGCATTTTGTTTAAATCTACTTAGTGTTAGAAAGTCCTTACAACTAATAGGACAGTATTTTAGATCCTTGCTATAAGCACCAGAGGCTCCGTTTCAGTTCTCTTCTGATGGTGGGAGTTTCAGAGCCTGTTTGTTTTTCACTGATATGCTCTTGGATGGACGTGTTATTTAGTAATTCATATCAGGCAGGTACTTTGGCTGTAGACGATAATGTTCAACTGTAAAAGAACTTTCAAAATAACTTACATTTTTTGATTATGTTCTTTCATCACATATTTTGCAACTTCAAGACTCCTTACTTTGTAGTCCTGTGAGTTATGGTTAATCAGTGATGCTGGTGCAGCAACAAGTTAGTGAATGCATAATTATCTAGACATCCTTCATAAATATATGGAGACAAAATAAGATGTTTCTTTTTTCGTGCTGAGGGAACTGACAATACAGTTATGTAGGCTTAATGGTAATTTGGCTGTGAGTACTTGCCAGGGAAGTTCTGCTTGCATTCTAACTGGTAGGTCATATGATTAGAAGAGTAGCCAGACAGTACGTTGTGTAGGGGAATCTCAGCTGACCTTAACATTTTTCTCTGCATTGGAAACTTATATAGAAATGCAGTGGTGGCATAGAAATCTTTCCCGTATCTTGTGGACACTTTGCACCAGTTTAGGTGTTGCAAAATAACCATGGAAGGATGAATTTCTTTCTAACTTGAAAGTAATTACTGTATATATACCAGTGTACTTAAGGCAGTGATTTGCACATTGCCTCCAGAGAATAAATAAATAATAATAGAGGAAAATAAAGCCTTCCAGTGTTTGATGTATGTCCTCATAAAGTCCTTTCCAACCTTTAAACAACAGAAGTTTTGATCTGGGTTGTGAATAGTGCTGTGTATGGTCATCATATAATTGCAACTGATGACTCCCAGAACTGGTCTTTCCGTCCTTTTTTCCCAGTTACTAGAGATGTCAGAGAAAGATGTATATACTGTTAGTGGATAGAATGCTTGCCTTTCTTGTCAAGTATTGCATGCTATCTATACATGACAGCCCTTATCTTTAAGCTGGTTTTAAGCATTATATTTTTCTTTCAGTGTTTATGTTTGGTGTACCACCTAGGCCTAATTTCTAAAGATCAGAGCTGATTAATTTCTTTTGCGTCTTTGATTTACCACATCTAAGTAAAATCGAGAATTTGCATCAGTAGGAATTTTTAAACTAAGTCATTTTTAGAAAAAAATTAAGTACAATTTTAGGAAAACTTCTATGTAATAAGCTGAGTTGAGCGTTCTTTATGCTGGACAGCTTATAGACCAGGTCTGCTGCATGGCACAGAGTTAGTAGTCATACGTTAGACAGTAGAATGAATATAACTGGTGCTGTGCCTGCACTCTGTACTTTTTTCAACATAGGTGATTGCTGTAGATGAGATAGGTGATTTCCAGGAGTCAAAAAAAAAAAAAAAAGTGTTCGGAATACACTTGAATATTTCTGGACTACACTCATTTACAATACATAGACATATCTAAAGTGTACCTCTATACAGAGTGATACAAATGGATATGAGCTGCTCTTTCTGTGCTTTGAGGTGGTCAGTGTGAGTCCAGCTCAGGTCCAGAAACCAGATTGCTGTGTTAGTGTGGTAGTATGTTAATCAGTTTTCTCTTTTGCTTTGCAGGGCTTATCCAGCAAGCTTAGATATGTGGCTTCCTCTGACTACTTCAGAATGCGTATGTGTGATTTCTGCGCTGATCTGCATAGACATAAATGTGAGTTAGTCACTGAATAGAAATGGAATTTATATAGCTTTAGTCAAAAATAATTGGAGAACAACATCTCAAAGCTTTTGGGTGAAATTTGATTTTGTAAACTGCAACTGAAAATGTAAATAGATTAAGAATTTGATTATGCAGTCCTCAGAAGAACAAAGTTTCCAGTGAAGATAATGGTAAGTATTTGTGGCAAAGGTTAAAATTCCTGGAATGACTATTTGTAAAATTCATGTTTCATTTTTAAATGCTAGAGCTTCAGCATTTTGTTCAGCTGTTTCAGGCTGCTCATTTGGGGAACTGGAGAACTGTTCCCTAGTTCTAGCAACAATTCATGTTGATAATTAATTGGAATATTTTTTCTGTTAGTTTACAGGTGTGCATGATGTGTCTTTTACATGCCACAAGGCTTTTCTATGAATACCTTTGAAGAGTTAGTCCTTCCCTGAGTCCTCACATTGACCTCCATGCCGAAACTTAGGTTAGTTTAAGGTTTTATGGGAAAAAAAGGGTGCAAAATGGAGTTCCTTTTTTCCACAGTTTCCATATACAGTGGTGAAACTGTTAGCCTAATGGAGTTTTTATTTCAAAACTGAAAAAAATTAGGAGGGGAAAGATGCTGGCACACTGGGAAAAAATCCCCATATTTTTTTACCAAAAAAATGGAAATTCAAAATTTTTGCATATTTTTGGTTGGTTGTTTAATCCCATTCCAGTCATTGTTCTTGACAGTGAAATGCCACAGAAAAGAACATTGGTTAAGGAAGTTTTAAGTAGTAATTATAATCTTCCTGTTTATTGAAGTGAAGAACAGAACAATGAAAAGGAAACTGCTTCAAATCAATCCCTACTAATTTAAAGTATTTATAGAATCACTAATGAAAGCATGACTCATACAAAGCTTGGGAGAATATAGCGCTGTAGCTCATGTGCATTTATTTGCAAGTGGAAGTGTTCTTAGGCAGTATCCTCATGGTTAACACTACCACTTATCTGTCACCATTATCACATGTAGTAATCTTTACTGATAAACTTAGCCCCAAATCAATAATTTCACAGACTAGGAAAGTGAAACAGAATATAGTCCTTCAAATAAGAGTTATGTTAGTTATGAGTTTGTAAAAACAATATTACACTTGTCTTCTAAATAATAGTGCAGAATTCTCTTGTAAATCCTTTAGCAATTTTTTCTAATCTTTTACAAGTTGTAAAATCATAGCTGAAAGGCAGGCAGAAAAGGAATGCACAAATAAGACATCTGTTATTGTTATATCAATGATGATATATAACCAGCTCTGAAGTAATAACATTTTAACAAGGACTAGAGTCTTATCCAAAATGAGATCTCGTCCACTTCCACGTCTTCATTTACTGCATTCATAAGAATGAAGTGAAGTTTATAACTGGGAAATCTTATCAATTAGTGCTTGTAGGAAATCACAGGTATGCTACAGTCTGGTTTAGATTAATGGGTTTGCAGCCAAGCCGTATCTTAACAGATAGGGGTATCTGTAAACCAGCTTCAAAGTAATGTATTTGCATGCTGCTTATAAAACAGTATTCACCATTACTAAGTACAGTAATGCTGTATTTTATAACTTCAGCACTGTGAAATGTATATACTATTAATGTATTTTCTAGTCCATTAAGGACAAGCAGCATATTATGCTCCATTTAATAAAAGATTTACAAGTCACTAGTGTGGAGGGTTATTCCAGTACAATTTTGGGGTGTAGATGCAGCTGTCTTTTAGAGATTATGTTATTATGTTGACTCTAAAACAAATTCTTATTAACTACATTTTAGTGTCACATAAGATCCAAAGGGTTAAAATTTCAAATTGCGTGAAATTGATACAAAGCAACAAAACTGTTAAATAGTGAGACAGCTTGGGAATGGCAAGGAACTTTTCTGGCTCTAGTAGAGGAGGAGAGATGGAGAGAAAATATATAATTTTTTACCTGTTGTCACACTTTTTGGCCAGTAGAAACAAAAATAAGCCATGGAAGAAATATCTGTATACTTCTTTCTTTCCTTAAAGCCTTTCAGTTTAATCAAAGTAAATCAAAAGTAAAATGGGTAATTGTGCATTTTAGTATATTTCAATACCGATTCATCCAGTAACAGCTAGTTAGCTCTTCATTTTTGTGTCTTCACTGTGGAATTAATATGAACTGAAAAAAAGAGACCTGTACCATTGTTCTATATGATTAAGTGTGGAGGCTCTGACTTTATTCTAACAGCCTATGGGAACTGGTCCAAAAACATCTATGGGATTTGGTCCAAAAAGCCAATGATCCAAAAGCTGCCTGGTAGGGCTTTTCAACTTGATACTTAAGCTTTCAAGTTATCTGACTTTCAGTGTACTTTGTGTTATTGATACAGCTTTATAATATTTTATTCCTACTTTTGTTATTATTTATTGCTTCAAAAACATCTTTGTAACTATAAATCTTTTAGGCCTTTTACCAAGTTAGATTCTTACTGGAATTAGAAAAATTGATTAATTTGCTCTTGAAGATTGTGCTCTTTTTTCCTTTGTGGGAAAAGAGAAAGTGTATTGCTCTTTATCCTACTTGCAGGCAACTCAGAAGTGTATTATATGTATTTTTCTGTCCTTTATAATGGATCATGCATTAGTACATATTAATACTGAAGCAACATTTACCAGAGTATGCATTTGTTTTCCTGCAAATGTATTCTAGTTCAGAGGGATACCTACTTTTTATCTTCTAAAGCCAAGAAGGTGTACATCTTTTTGTTATGTTTTTGAAAAGCATTGTATTATCACTATGCTATGCTTTAAAAAACAGAATATACCTAGCTTTGTCTTTTAGAGATAGTTGCAAATGCTGCTTCACTTCTGGAAGAGCTGTTAAACAGATCCTACTGGAAGAGCACCCAGGGGTCTAGTATATATTTTGGTATATTAGATACATTCAGATTCCTGAAATATTATTAGAGAGAGAAACCCTACTAGGACTTGTGTAACCATGGGAAATTAACTTCCCAGATATAGAGTGGAGAACAAATGTTACTGTTAATGTCAGAATCCAGTTACACATTTGTGATGGCTAACATTTTTTCGGTATATTGTCACTAAATGTATAGGCTATGATGGTGTTCTGAAACTTCATTTGTAATGTAATGAAGACATTTATAAATTAAGATTAAAAAATGTCTAAGGACACCATAGGTATTATTGAAAAGGAAAATTTCAGATACAGGAATAATGTTCTTCAAGGAATGTTTCAGGGGGCTATCTTATTTAATATTTTCATTAATGACACTGGTACAAAAAATATGTGCGAAAACCAAAGTGGTAGGTGTTAAAGCAGACAAGAGATAGGCTTTCACGCAAAAATACCTTATTGCTGGGTGACCTTGAAGCATGTAGTAATACAAAATGGGATGAAAGTCTGTAATATGAAAATAACAAGAATTTCTGCTATAAATCCCACTTTTTTGACTGTAAACAAATAAAGAGGTGGAGGTTCTTGTGGATCCAATGTATTTATAGTAAAGACAGGTAAGTATTAATTCCATTGTACAAGAGCCTGGTATGTCTGAACATCACCTGGAATCTGCAGTGCATTTCAGGTTATCTGCTTTCAATAAAGATGAGTTTGACTGAGATGGGTACAGCTGAACAGAGTAAGGTACAGCCTCAAGGAAATTTAAGAGCTTATCTTGCTTAGTCTAGTAAAACAAAGACTGGGAGGTGGTACGGTAGTACCTATGAAAACATGAGTGGGCGATAAACCACAAGGCAGGGAAAAGACCTGTATAAAGTAAATGGCAGTTCTCAAAAGAACAAATTATCATAAACTGGGCCATTATTAAATGTGAACTGGAAAATTATGTTTCTACCTGTAAAATGAATGAGATATTGGAGCTGCCTTATGAATAGATGCAACAGAGACAAAGAACCTAGATAGTTTCCCCTACAAAGTTTCATAAATTTATGTAAGGATTTGTATGATGTGGTTACCTTAGTTACTTTGAGACTAGACTCTTTCAGCTCTGGGTTAGCAGGACACACCTTGGTTTCTTAATTGTTACATGTGCGTTCTTTTGTTTCAGTCTTTTTCTCTCTATTTCAGTAGATAAATGCCACTCAACAGTCTTTTGTAAATAGCACGAACAATTATGTACAACCTAAATGTTTTCCCAGGTAAAGCATAGAGAGCTACTCGAAGCTGTTACATTCTTTTCCTACTGCATGACTCTTCACTGGCCCTCAGTGAAATCTAATCCCTGTTGTTTGATGAACTAACTGTTCTTATCCCTTTCTCATTTTATTGTAAGTGCTTAGGTCCACTGATGGATCAAAATTGACTTCTTTTGCAGTATTTGCTTTGTTTGTGCAAGAAACTCATAATGAAAAATAGAAAATACATCTCGGGTCTTCTTCCCATGCTTGTCCCGATCCAGAGTTCTCTGTTGTGCTTGAATCCTGAACTCCTCTTTAGAAAGTCATTTTTTCTTCATTCATGTTCAGTGAATATATGTTTGGCAAAACCAACCTTTTTTTTTCACCAAGAAAAAAGGTAATTGAACATTGTTAATTATTCAGATTCAGAGCTACAGGAATACTATTTAAAAGCTTACTGGTTATACTTAAAAAAAACTTTTAAAGTATAGAAAATTGCTCCTTAAGTTTCAGAATTCTGAAAGTAGAATGAACCTGAGTTTTATTATGACGTAATTTGCCTTATAATTGTCTGACATTTTTATTTTGGTTGTCAACAGACTTGACTTTAAAGAAATACAGGAAAAGGTCTGCAGATAGAAGTATTATCTTTTATTAGACCAATCGGAATATTTGGAAAAGTTAGACTTGCAGGCACACAAGCCTCTCTTCCATGTGTAAAATAGAAACAGTAACAGCAGCAAAATAAAAGTTGAGAACAGTTGTTCAGAGATAGCAGACATACATCAATTCAGCTATCTTTAAAAGAAGAGCAGTTCGTACTTGTGGAAGAGACAGGATGATATGGGGCCGGGAGGGAACAGGAGAGAAAGACAAAGATACTTACCTCTAGGGATAAAAGATGTTGTTTGTTGCATGTGAAACACAGGTTAGTCTGGGAGAGAAGGGAGGGAGATTAAAATGTGCTGTAAACCCACTCTCTTGCACCCACAATTTTTGGCATCCAGTAGAGCTACGAGTTTTGCTTACCAAAATTTCAAAAATGATTGTAGGTTCTACCTGAGCATAGGGGCACAGTGTATGAGCAATCAGAGAGGAAGGAATGAGAGATCAGAAACAGTGACTAGTGAGGGGTGTTCACAGATGGGTACTTTTTTCCTTTATAGACTTGTCAGTTCACTCCGATACGTAGTTTTTGCTTAGTTTTACATACATCATAGCTGTTGTGATGGCAAGTTACTGGGATAAACTGTATTATATTCCTAAAGCGCAGTTGTAGAATTGAAGGATGGTGGTGGTTCCGTTGAGAGATTATTTACTACAGTAATAAGAGAGATATGTTGTCAGATTTTACGTTTCGTGCCCAAATATTGTCTTCATCCATTCAGTGTCTTTGGACTGTACCTAGGATGTTTCTGATGGTGAGTTTTCTGAGGCTAGAGACTGTTAGAAGGCCAAGGTGTTCTTGGAAGACATCTTCAAAGCGACAACTTCTTCTAGAAATGCTTATAATTGGTTGATGATTTTCTCATTAAGTACCGAGTACAGTGTTATCTGGCAGCTGTAATTCCCTCTGTGATGCTCAGGTATCTCTCAAATAAACATGATATTTTTATAGAAGTGTACTTTTTGACTAAAAGTCTTCTTTGGATAGTTGATCTTTGGATGGTATCATGAGATTTTTCTTCAGAGTGAATGGGATGGCATCTGAAGATGCCGGATTTGTGTGTGTGTGTTTCAGATGGTTGCATGTTTATGGAGTTAAGTTTGTTAGTCTGTGGTTTTCTGTGCATTTTAGTTTGTAGATTACCATCTTTGATGTTGACCTTAATACCTAGGAAAGAATCTTAGTATAGGAGTATTTCAGAAGCAGTTTGACGGAAGAGTCATGATTATTGAATTTATGATTGCAATTAGTGAGGAAGTCCAGTTTTCTGGTCATGGTGATGAGGATGTTATTCATACGTCTTACGACATGCGGACCTGGTGGTATGTAACTAATGGTGAGTAGTTGTTCTTTTATTTAGCTTTGAAGCTGCTGTTTCTCTTTAAGACATGAAGAAGGGTTTGTGTGTCCAAAAGTTTATCTAGCATTTTCAACAATGCCAGCTGCCCTAATCCTGCTTCTGTCCTTAGACCATCTTGGTTACAACAAAGTGCTGTGGGAAAAATAAAACCTTTTTGCCTTTCAAGCCTCCTTTTTCATAGTTTATCTGCACTCAAGCTGACCTTTGCTAGCTCTGTTTCCAATTCTCCTCATATACTCATTTTTAGTAGGGGATATATGTTGTAAGTAACCAAGGTCAAATTTCTGAGCCCTTGTATGTTAACCCAGTGATTTCTAGCCCCCTTTAATCCTTTCCTACACCAGCAGCTGTAGTAATAAGGGTCAAGGGGCTGCTAGGGATTGAGGTCATTAGCTTTTGGGTTGTATTTATTCATTTTGTTGGTGTTTTTCACTGATCGGTCTTAATGGACGTTATCCATTCAGTTGTATGGTATTAGAACAGCATTTGACCTTTCCAGCAACATGAATGTTTGATTTTTAAGTTTATTTTACTTTGACTATAAACTGGATGCTGCTTTTTACATACGGGAAGAAATTGTCTTTCATTTCATCATGCTGTGAACTGTCTGTATATTAGGTCGAATACCTCAACATTAATGTGTATAAAGTCAGATCCCACTGAAGGAATGGAAAAACTCCATTGATTTCAATGAAATCTTTTAGGGCTCCCATTGATATTAATGATAATTTAATGGGAAAGGACTTGGATCCTTACTGTTTGCAACAAGTAAACCGCTAGGTTTTATATTCCTGCTTAAACCACCACCTTTGTCATTGCTTCAGCATATATTTATGTTATAGTCATCTTTCTTTGATAGAACCATCAGAGTACACAGCCTGAATTTTTGGGTCTATTACTATTTTGTAAATATAGCAAAATGGTGAATGCACACTATTACATGCATACAAGAAAAATAGAGAATTCAAGTCTGTCAGTTTGAGTCTTTAGCTGCTCCAGTATAAATACAAAGCTAAACTCTTAGATTGTTTTCTGCTCAGATTTCCATCACTACTACCCAAGGAAAGGTAAGGACAATAGACATTAGAAGATAACCTGAAAGTTGACAAATTTGTGCTTTTATGAACTTTAAGTAGAAACAGCATATCACGTGGCAGACCGCTCGCTGACTGTGTCATGCTTTTAGTACTCTTTCTTCTCTCATAGTTAAAATAGTTTGGTTTATGCTTTAATGTTTGAAATGTTCTCAGCTGCTACTGGTGAGAAGCAATTTGTGCACAGTGAGGAGGAAAGAGTTTATCGTATTTGGTGTTGCTTTTAGTGATATGGGTGCTTGCTCACTAGGTATTGTACTGAGATCAGCTAACTCATTTCATTAAAAAGTCCTTTAGGTGGTAGTTATATTTGGTTACCACTGAGTTGATGTGGATCTGAACCAGAAACGCAGAAGTGAAAGGCTTTCTATCCTACTAACAATTTCCTGAGCCTTCCATTCTATATTAAGAGGGATTTTTATAGAGTGGAAAAATGCCCCATCATAAAGCTGTAAGGTTAAAACTGCATCCCCTCTCCCTTCCCCAACACTCCTTAAACTATGGATCTTGTTTGCTATGGGAAGTGAACTGCAGGAGGAAGCCAGATGGCAGCTGTATTGAGCTGCTGCTTTGTTGTGCAGGATGGGTGCCCCTCCTCCCTTCTCTAAAGCAAATGTTGATTCACGAATGAGGGGTTTATATATCTGAATGAGGTATTCATATGATTTTTTTAAATGTCTGCTCTTTTAATAGTTTGCAAAAGAAGTTGATCCTGCGTTCATAATAAAAAGCAGTTTGAGAGGTATATGTGGCAAAGTTGCATAATTTTAAGGTAAACTTACTAAAATGGTACACATAGCCATGGTTATTTTATTACTCTCAGTTAAACTGCCTGAAGTGCTGTACCAGCACAGCATGCTTCTTGTAAAACATATTCCAAAGAGAAAAATTGTTTTATATTTTATTTTAAGGTAAAATATAATTATTTTGTCAGTAATGGACTAAAAACCCAGAAATTGTTAAATTATTTTTAAATTAAAAAATAGCTAGGGAATGTTTATTAAATTATAAGAGGAAGATAGATTGGATGGACCTGATTTACTTCATAGAATCTGCACCAAATCTTTGAGTGTTTCATGGCACTTAAAAACATTTATTAAAATTCTGCAATACTTGGAGGTTAATCCTCAAGGCTGATTTTTTTTTTTTATTTGCATTTCTTCATAAAACAAAATTATGTGTAAGTTTATATACTTTTTAACTGTTGGCAGGCATGTTTGATTACCATTATATTTGTGATGCAGAATACTTAAGAGTTTTAAATTTCCAAGTGTGCCAAATTGGATCTTCAGCTAAGACCACATATGTGCATAGTATAAGGTTTGTAGGATGATTAACTAGAACTTTGTTTCTTTCACTGATTACTAAGATCATCTTCTTGTAAATCCAAGAACAATGCACAGTTGTAATGAGGGGAGCTCACCATAAGCACTTTTTTCTAAATATCTAGTGCTGAATTCTCTCTGGCACAGTTGTCAACAGCATGTTCCAGGCTCTGTCTTTTGCCATAAACTGCATTCTAAGCACAATGGAAATAGCATAGAAATGTAAGAATTAGGAAATCGTGTTATTAACAAGCTGCATTTTTTAACCACATGGGGGATTTATTTAGACTGCCTAGTGTGCAGAATGTGTTTTTTAACGTAAATAGCTACTAAGAAAAAATTCAGATCCTTAGATGAATGTCAGAAATGAGCCTTAACAAAATATTTTTAAGAATGTATACCAAATAAAGTAATGTGGTTTTCCCTACTCTTTTCTTCTTCTCTTTCTTGCTGCCTTTTTCTCTTTCTGATGTCAGTTTATATCTTTTATAATGCAGATATAAGATGGGAGAAAACGAAGGAATAACTCTATAGTACAGGTGGAAACAGTTAAAAGAACTGGGTTGGAATGTTAAAACTGATATTCCTCCGTCTCAACATACCACATTAAAAAGTAGTTTGGGGTGCCTGGCATCTTCATGACTAGTCATATAAGTAAATATCAGCAGTATTCAGGATTATTCAGAATTGATGTGCATATGGTTTATATATAAATATAAATAAATAAATAAATAAATATGCATTCAATGTCTTTGTGCATATTACAGATACATAATAGGCAGACATATATGTTGAAATCTATGTTTCACATCAAACCTCTACAGTATGCTTCATGAGGGAGACAAGACCCATGTGTTTTGCAGAAGCTTTTAAAGCTGTTTCATTTATTTTATTAGCCTTTAATGAATGTAATTAGAACCCAAGTAATTAAATGCAATTGTGCTCAGTATGTTCCTGTTGTAAATTGCCCTAAACAATGTGCATGGTGTGAACAAATTTGTGGGATTAATAGAGGATAGATAATGTTTTTGGATAGTATTTCACACTAAACGGCCGCAGAGAGAAACAAAGAAGCTGGCGCAGTGTCATTAATCTTAGTCAACTGGCAGTTCTGGTGTAATTTGCATGACTTAGGCAGTGACACAAGATGGGGCTAGCTTGGGATGGGTGTTAGATCCCTAGGATACATATGTATTTATTTCTTTTTAGTACTCTGATTTATAAGTAGAAAGAAGTTCGTTTGAAGAAACTGATTCATTCTGTTTTCATCTTCGTTTTTATCTTAGATTAATAGAATTACTGGCAGTATATTGTATGTGTTCCTTTGTTTTTATAGTTAGCATATTGGTTTATGGATATTAAAAAACATCTGTGCATCCTTGTCATCACAGAAGAAAGGCAGATGTGCTGTGATTGGATAGTGTGTTGCCAGTGGAATAGATTTTCTTTCTTCACTCTGTCTGATGTGTCTTGTTTCCTAGCTTAAAAAAAAATCAGGATACAGTAAGATACTTCCAAATTACTTCTTAAAAACCTTATAGTAGTCATAGTTAGAATATGCATTTCCATTCTACATTCCTTTTGTCCGTAATTTTTTCTAAAAATCATTGAATGCATGTAACCTGATTGAGCAGAAGCATAACTCAACAACGATAAAATACTTCTTATATTTTAGTAGAGTAATAAATTCTCACAAAATAGTAATGACCACAGGAGTTAATTTTCACAAGAATTTTTAAATGTCCTGGTTTGGGTTAGTTTGAACGTTCTTAAATTTACAGTTGGCTGGAAGTGTCTGTAAAAGTGAAGTGTTTTGCTGAAAGTCTGAACAGAAATATTCCATTAGTTTGCAGTGTTAGAAGAATGACTCTAAATTAATTTGAGTCTTATTAGATGAGTGTTTCTGTCAGAGGCCCTAACATTGCTTTCAAAACAGTTCCCATAGAAATCTAAGCTTTCTATATAGGTTGTGGTCCCATTTATGAGAAGAGGGACCATTGTCCAAAACTGATCTTGATGCCAAAATCTTCCTATAAACATATTTAATTGTGTAATATCCACTGACTGTTTTGACTAAAAACTGTGCCCAAGATGTTTGTGCTGAACTTATTCATGTAATATTTTTGGAAGTCGTTATTCTGTTAAATATGTTGCTTATGCACACCTGACCGTGTTGTTATTCTATGTTACCATGGTGTTAACTTAGTTGTGTAGTAAAATGGAATGATGAGTAAACTGGGGATCTTCAGAAAGCCTTGAGAAATTGCAGTCCTGACAGATAAACAGGAAGGGATTCCTGCTTCAGCAGTATCAGTGTATCTTTTAATTATAATTTTTCAACACATAAAGATTGCACTTCACCAAGTCTGAAGAAGAATGAGATAAGGCATTCTGGGGCTGTTTAGCCAAGTAGTTACCTGTTGTGCACATCCTATGATCTGTGTTTCTTGTATTTCTAAAATTATGTATTTAATTAAAGCTTTTTCATCTCTTCTAAAATTGGATATTTAAATAATAAAAAGAAGGAATTTAAAATACAAATTGCATGTGCAACCTTGAGTCCTCTTAAATGGGTTGATAATGATAAAATGCTTATGTTTATATCACTGCATACAAAACAATATTGTAATCGTACTTTTAATACTGAAAGATAATAATCCTGTAAAATAATGAATAGTTTACTACAGCACTGAATAAGCACTGATAGATAGCCATGTGTGTCTGCTTGCCATGTTGAAATATGAAGTGCTGATGGAAGCACTGTAGTAATGGTGGTAGGCAAATGGGTATATTCCACTGAAAAGTGAAAATAGCACAATTTTTACACAAAGATTTATGTGATAAATAGAACAACAAACACCGACAATGAAAATTTTCAGGCATTCAGTTAGGCCACCTAAATCTGAAGCTGATTTGTCACTGGCTGGTCTCCTGAACTGTGAGTAAACAGTGCAAAAGTAACTGAATTTGGATTAAACGTATTAATAATTCTACCTTTGAGGAAGAAAGTATTAGCTGTCTGTCTGTCAGTAATGATTAAGAGGGTTATGATGGCATTAAAAACAATTTGCTTGTAGCAATTTTGGAAAATACAAAATCCTTAAGTTATAACATGTGTTCTGCTGTGGATTTTAATAAAGAAAAAAAGCATGTTAGGACAGTAGAATAAAGTCAATGGAAACTGGCTGGATGGCCAGGCCCAAAGTGTTGTGGTGAATGGAGTTAAATCCAGTTGGCGTCCAGTCACAAGTGGTGTTCCCCAGGGCTCAGTATTGGGGCCAGATCTGTTTAATATCTTTATCAGTGATTTGGACCAGGGGATCAAGTGCACTCTCAGTAAGTTTGCAGATGACACCAAGTTGGGAAGGAGTGTTGATCTGCTTGAGGGTAGGAAGTTCTACAGAGGGATCTGGACAGGCTGGATTGATGGGCTGAGGCCAATTGTATGCAGTTTGACAAGGTGAAGTGTCGGGTCCTGCACTTGGATCACAACAACCCCATGCAACACTACAGGCCTGGGGAAGATTGGCTGGAAAGCTGCCCAGAGGAAAAGGACCTGGGGGTGTTGGTCAACAGCTGCCTGAATATGAGCCATCAGTGTGCCCAGGTGGCCAAGAAGGCCAATGGCATCCTGGCTTGTATCAGAAATAGGTGGCCAGCAGGATTAGGGAAGTGATCAGCACTGTGCTTGGTACTGGTGAGGCCATACCTTGAATACCGTATTCACCACAAGAAAGACGTTGACGTTCTGGAGCATGTCCAAAGATGGGCAAAGAAGCTGGTGAAGGGTCTAGAGAACAAGTCTTATGAGGAATGGCTGAGGGAACTGGGGTTGTTTAGTCTGGAGAAGAGGAGGCTGAGGGGAGACCTTATTGCTCTCTACAGCTGCCTGAGAGGAGGTTGTAGCGAGGTGGGTGTTGGTCTCTTTTCCCAAGTAACAAGCAACAGGACTAGAGGAGACAGCCTCAAGTTGCATCAGGGGAGGTTTAGATTGGATATTAGGAAAAATTTCTTTACTGAAAGGGTTGCCAAGCATTGGAACAGGCTGCCCAGGAAGTGGTTGAGTCACCATCCCTGGAGGTATTTAAAAGACGTGTAGATATGGTGCTTAGGGACATGGT
This sequence comes from Haliaeetus leucocephalus, assembly GCF_000737465.1. NCBI lineage: Eukaryota > Metazoa > Chordata > Aves > Accipitriformes > Accipitridae > Haliaeetus > Haliaeetus leucocephalus. The sequence continues at coordinate 5,394,488 of NW_010972853.1, forward strand.
TTAGTGGGATTTGGCAGTGTTAGGTTAACATTTGGACTTGATGACCTTAAAGGTCTTTTCCAACCTGTTTAGGTTGGATTCTATGATCCTATCTTTCTGTGAAATATACCACTGTGTATTTAATGTCACCTGGCTAACTTTAATTTTGATGCTTCCTCCCAAATAGTTAACTTCAACACATTCTTGGTGTTGTTTCCTTAAGAAGAATAAATTAAGAAGTTTAAAGTTGTTTTCCTCAGTAACCTTTTCATTTTAAAACTGCAATTAAATTCGTAGTTTTGAGTCTTCAGTCTGTAGAATTTTAGTCCAGCATAACTTCACTCTATGCAGAGAATTATACTGCTTTACAGAGGTTGCAGTGAAGTAGAGAACGTGGTCCTTTTTATATAGGAGTACAGTCTGTAATTTTTTTCTGTTTGTATGATACATAGTTATGATTATCAAGTAATCTTCAGTGTCAACAAGTGCTACTACACTTTAGCCTGCATACTTGTAAATACGATTTTATCTTGCAGTAATGCAAGTTTTGAAGATATGCACAGAGGACTAGCTACTGTAGAGAGCTCTGCTCACACTGAAAAGTCCTGAAGTGAAAGAGCTTGAACTCAACTTGCTTATTTTTGTATGAACTCTACAGCTGTCTCACCATACTACAAAACATTCTTAGCATTGTGTATTTTAGCCAAAATGTCTTTTGGGGGAGATAATTCAAAACAGAGCAGTATGTTAATCCAAATATTAAGTAATATTTAAGAAGGCTCCTACCAGCATCCATGCAATTGAAACAATATGGATTTACCTCTTTGCTTTGGCTCAGCAATTCCATGTTATTCTTGTCTTTTGTGGAAAAAAGCACTATTGTTATTTCTTTGATGACCAGTGTAATGTGCAAAACAGAAAAGTAATTAATTAACAATTCATGAAAGTAGTTGACTCTTATTAATATGCCATTGACCCAAGCACCACCATTCAACATTTAAAGACTAGGGACCATAATATTTATTATGAGGTCAGGCATATCGATATAGCATTAAAATGAGTCACATTTAGTACACTGCATAGCAATTATGTTAATGCAAAAAGTATCACTGTTGCATAGATTTTAAGTGGCAGAAAAGTTACATGATCCAGAATTTCTTATTTGACAATTATGAAAGAACGTAGAGAAAATTATTTATTGGCTTTGTCTTACACATATTAAGGCACAAAGGTCTGCTTATCTGAACCAATGAATTCTTTAGGAGGCAGAGTTTCCCTTTTCTACTCTTCAGATTATTAGTTTATTTATTTTTATGTAAAGTTTGGAGAACTTCATCCTTCTGATCCATCAGACCAGATTGCTCTAAGCTGTAGACTTCTAGAAGAATAATGGAATTTCCCAAGATTGTTTTCTCTTGTATTTGTTCGTAATGAAAATCTTACACTCCCTTCTTCTCTTTACATGGGCATTTTCTTGTTCTGCATGTATTTAGTGTCTGTTGTTCCTTTAAATGGAATTTTTTTGAGAGTAAGAGGGTGTGGGGGAAGAGAGGAGTATATCTGGCCTGTCTATTTACAATCAACAAAGCTGTATTTGGACGTGGATAAGTTTAGAATTTAGGTGTGAGGCCAAAATAGAGCTAAAACTTGAGTTCACTTTGCAGTTACTTAACAACAGTAATTTCTTCTTTTGGCAATTCTATTGCTTTGGATTGTATCCACTGTATTTCAGTTATCCAACTGAAAAGAAGCCTGTCCATTTTTTATTCTGAGCAAAACTGTAAGGATAGATCCTGAGTAAAATGTAATCAAATTGGAATACCGTTGAGAAGTTGGGTTTAATTTGGGGCATTTCTAGATATGTTATGTTAAAATGGTATATGAAAGTGTCTGGGCTTGAGTTCATTCTAATCTAAAACCTAAAAATATTTTTTTAGGTATGAATTCACAGAAGCAAAAATGTAAACCTTAAAGAAGTCAAACTTCCCAATTTCCTGTTTAAAGATCATTAGAACTTACATGTACAAGGCAATTCACAGATGTCCCTAATCATGTGATTAATTCTATCACAGTTTGAGGTAAATGGGAGAGATAATTCCTTATTACACATGAAGAAGCTGAGACCACTGGTAAGATCTTCCTAGATTCCACACTGATTCAGATGTCCCAGTACTGTTCTAATTCTTGTTCTTCTGCTAATTCTAAACTCAGTGCTCACAGCTCTAGATTTACCTAGTTAAGGATTTTGTATTTCTTCACAGGCATTTACACTTCAGTGGCTTTGAGGAGATGTGAAAGCTATAGCAAGGGGTGGTTGCAACTTACTAAATTTGAAATATATAGGATATCTAGGAAAATTAAATTCCTTGGTGTTACTAAGTGGTAACACTTTGTACCTGTAATTAACAAGATAACAATTAATATTGTTTAAAATATTGTAGCAGGGGCCAATTTTGTTGCTGATCTAAGTGGGGAGATTCTTTTGATACAGTTTTGTGTTCACATTAAATTAGTTCGGTACTTCAGCAGCTGAAATTGCTAGCACTGTTTCATTAACTCCTTTTCAAAATTCATTTTAAGACATTAACTTATGTGTTAGATGTTTTTTCTTATTATTTAATCTTAGGTTTAGATTTAATTCTATTATTAGATATTAATCTTATTATTAAATGCTACATATTATTAGATGTTATTAATCATCTTACTATTAGATATTGTTTCTTGTTATTAAAGTGAAGAATACCCATATAATTTAATGTAAATATCAAAAAAGAGATGTCCTCACTGAGTAGTTAAAAATGCTTGAATCGCTCCACATTGACCTAGGTGAATCTATAGAACTTGCTGGCCACTGCAAGGATTGCTTCCTTCTCGTCTTCAAAAAATTGGCTTGATAAGAATGGAAGTGCAATAGATTGCAGGGTGGTTTTCAACTATATTGATGTTCCAAGTGCTCCTGCACCTTGCATGAAGGGCAAATGGAATAAAAAATACTGGGCTATATTTGCTTATTGTTCTTAATATTGGAATTTTTGTTCCACCAACATGGTATTTAGATATCTACGTGCATGTGCACACATACACACAGGAAGAAATAGACAGTATTTACTACGGTGCTGAACTGTGCCGTAGTGAAAGCTGTACTTCTGTAGCAAGCAAATTAGGAAAAGTTTTGAGGCAACATCTAATACCAATTTAAAACAGCTTTCTGTTTCATTTATTTGTCATCCTTCAACAAGTAACAGTCCCACTGGGATGCATGGGTATAAGCAGTTCAAAGGACTGTGTGACCAACTATTTTTTTCATGTCATGCAGGTTCAAAACATTGATGTTGTTTTAATATGCTTGGGCTGCAAAATATTAATATAGATTTCATGAAAAAGCACATTTTTTTGGTGGAAGAAATAGATTTATCATTACAAAACTCAGTGATTTTTGCACATGAATGAGGCCCTTTAAAATAAGTTGGCAGGGAAATCATCATAGTTAAATGTTCCCTGTGTTTGGTACGGTACTGTAATTGAAAACAAAAATTGCATGCTCAACACACAACTCCAGCTTGATCCTGTGTCTTTCCCTATGCTCGTAGATGGCAAGAAACAGCCAGTGGTACCTTTGCTAGTTATTCATGAAATCTGTTAAGGGGAGAAAAAAACTGCTGGAAGTATAAATCTTAGTATACTATTCAATGTATTTGATTATACATAAATAAGTTGTACATATTCTGTATAATATTTATATAGCATTTGTTTGAAATATTTAGCTTAGCAAGCTAATAAAAAGCAAAAATTCGTACACTTTGTCATAATTATGAAATGCTAAACTCATTGTATATACTTATTTTCAAAGTGGAATTGTTTTCTTCTATTAAAAAGTTCCCAATTCAGTTAAGAAATGTCTTTGTATTCTCCGCTATAACTAAGGAGTGGACAAGAATATGACTGAATGTCAAAAGGTGCAGAGCATATTCTCTGTATAAATTTCAGCCCAGCTCCAGTTATGCTTTTTGTTATACTCTATACTTGGAGATGAGTAGAGTAATAGGAATGGAGCTGGTTTTGACTTTCATGGGGGTTTTTTGTGGTTTGTTTTTCTTTTTTTTCTTGGACTAAATGTGTTTTGGTAAAACAAACCAACCTACTAGAACAGAAATGGGATTCAGTGGAAACTTTTTGTCAAGTATATCCACTGTAATGTAATTTATGAGAGAGACATGGTTTTTAGGCCCAAGGCAGAATTTTCTACCAAACTGACAGAGGTCTTTAAATAATCAGTTGTCTGTTGGCCAGGGTTTTGTGTTTCCCTGCTGTCTGTTTAAATCTGGGTCTTTAATCTGTGTCACCCATCTCCCAAGTGTGGGAAGCTGAACTTTGCAGCTAGTGACATGAGTGAGGGGTAGCTTTTTTGCTGCTCTGTGAGCTATTCAACTTTTAATTAGTCCAGCAGACAGATTAAAGAGTTCAGTAGTGAGATGTTCACCTGAGGTGTCAGAAACCTAACTGAATTTCTGGCTAGATACCACTGTTACCTGTTATATTGCCAGTGGTGATTCCCATTCCCTGAAGTACTAGCTTCCAACTCTTGTGTCCAGCTATGTGCAATTTTGAAATGTCTTAATACTACTACTAAAGTATTACATTTGGAGAGCTGCAGTCTTACGCACAGTGGGATAGTTCAAGCACAGAGAGCTTGAGACAATTGCTCAGGATAAGCAGTTACTTAGTGTTAGGTCACACATTTAGGATATTGCAAAGTAGTGACCCATACTTGCACCTGGTTTTGTAAGTGTTAGAGGAGTGTTCTAAATTTATACATCAGACCATTACTGATTGACTTCAGTTAACACCTTTGACAGCTACGCTGTGGTTAGGATTACTGTATGCCAGTGACTCATTGCAAAGCTACAACCATAATAGAGAACTTGCTAGGCTACCTGCTCATTTTGATCCTCTTTGAAGAAATTACATGGTATCACTGCAATAGATAGTTGGTTTTTACTGTATTTTCTATAATAATTTTACCATGCTATTGATTTTAGCCCACTAATAAACTAACTTCAAATTTTTACCTATTTTGAGAAATATAACAGGAGTACAATAATTGTAAATTTTCAGAAGTATTGTCTGACTATTCTGCTTAATTTCATGGCTTCCTAGGACAAACCCCTTTTCTTATGTATAGACTTACAACTGTTTTGCCTCAACTTGTAGCAGCATTTTGTTTTAGTAAATTTAATACTTGAGTACAGTGCTCTACAACACATTGATTTGAAATAGTACTCTTGCTGCTTTGCCAGATTTGTCTCAAGATCAAAGGTTTGAACTCCCTCTTAATGTTAAAATACATATATGGGTCTACTCTTTCCAACCTTTGCCACTATTGCTCAAGGGAGTTAGAAACACAGATTAAGCCTGATGAAGAACAGTGGTTCTCCAGCTCTCATTCTTCAGAGCTGTAGAGTAGGCAATGAACCTTTATGATTTCCTGTAGCACCTTTTCTGGATTTTATTGCTGTAGAAAATAGTATAATGCCCACTGGAATTTGTGCAAGTCTTTCCATTGATTTTAGAATACAGCAGAAGCAATCCCCAATGAGAGAGTGCCTGCAGCTGTGAATCTACATGTGCAGTAGGGAATGTCAGCTTGCAGATCGAGAAGAAAAGGCTTGAACCGAAGACTTTGGGAATTTCTGCCCTAAGATCTATCAACTATTTTCCGAACCACGAAGCAGAGAGCTGTTTATGTTTGTTACTACTTTTTAATTCCTGTTGGCAGTGACATGCAGACTATGAAATGTGTTAGGCTTGATTTACATAAATCAGAAGGTTGTCAGCTTCTTACTTTTAGATGACTATGTTGCCTTAAAATCCAAACTGATGACCTCATTGTAACACAAATAAATAGTGTTGGTAAATGTTATTATAAATTTATTCTATTACTGAACATACAGATGGAAATGCGAAGTTAAATTTTGTGGTATTCTTTCTTACATACACTATGCTTTGTTATCATTCTTCCATATTTTTGAGACCTTTTTTCCATTATCAAAAACATTTTGATGTCTGTGCTTCATAATGCTAAACAGCATTGTTACTATTCACATTTACTAAACTTGGTCTCTTCTTTAAAATAAAATTTCTGTATTGGTATACCTCATTGTATCAATACAAATATAATTTTGAGACCCTCTAGCTGTCCACCATAATGAAACAGAAAAGAGAGGAAACATTTTCATCTGTTAATTCAATGGTTATTTCTGTATGTCACCAAGGATCAGGGAGCACAGACGTATCGTAGGAAACATGAAGGGAAATAGGGGAAATATTGTCGTTATAATCAGAGAAGTTCTGGATAATTTTATGACTGCAAAGAACGTCTGTACTTATTCATACTAGTAGCATACTAGGATTATCCAGTTGATTAGATGTGTTGTTAGATATTTTTTATTAGGGTTGGTCATTTTGTTTCATTGTGATGCATCAACTCCTCATGAAGGAAAGTTGCTGATCTCGGTGCACTAACGATTTGACTAACGATTAATGATTTGACTTTCTGGTTTACTGTACACATCTTTTAAAAAACATAAACCCTATTTTTCTAGATTTCAGAATAAATAGTTTTCCCTAAAGTGCACAGTTTTCTTTGAAATCTTATATTTTGTACAGTTCTATCTAAGATGATTTGGGTTTGTCTGTCAGAGGTATGGTTATCAGAATAGCAAAATAATTATTTTTGTTACCACTAGTATGTACCATTTTGCAAACTGAATATCTGTAATTTTCATTACAAAAGCATTTCTGTTTCACCTTTCTGTATTCAGATAGTTGAATGTTGAGCTACTAGTGGATAGATTTCCATGTTCGGATCTGTTTTTAGTGTTCTCCCCAGTGGATACTATCAGTTATGTGAAATCATCCTGTCACTTTCAAAACAAACTAGTTAGCTCTGGACTTCTTAAAATAAAACTTTTTTTCTTTTCACCCTTATAAATGTGCCCTTTCCAAATTCTTCCTCTTCTTGCTTTTAAAATAATGAAAAGACTAAAAAGACTGTGCCTGTAATTAAAAGTCATTTTTAAATAACCTCAGAAGATTGTTTCTAGAAATCAAAACATCTTTATGGTCCCATTTCTAAGGAAAGAAAGACAAGTGACTGGGATCCTGTACACTTTACTGTAGTCTACATTAATTACCTTCTATTAAAAAATGACAAAGACCTTTTTGAAAGGGAATCTGGCACTCTTTCCACAGAAATGATGGCAGACACCCTACTCTCTGCTGATTTCTTGACACTTCTAATTACCTGTATTCATTTGAAATCGTTTCCTTTGTAGTGAGTTATTGGCATGATTTTCAGAGAACAAGAGGAAAATGGAAAACATTTTAGCAAGTTAAGAAAAAAAAATCAACAGTATCATTGTTTGCAGCTTTTGTTGAAACTACCTACGTGAGTCATTTGAGGGACATGAAGGTAAATGAAAGGTTATACTTTGCCCTGCACGTTGTCGCTGGTATTTGTAATGTCAATAACTGTAGAAGGTTGTCAGGAAACTGGAGAGATAAAGGTCAATAGCAATGACAAATATATCATTGTATGTGTTTGAATATGCAATATCAGCCTAATCTCATGGTAGAGGTTTTCACACCCTGGAAATATCAATCAGGTGCTGTATCAGAACTATCCATTGTTTCCCTGTGTAGCTAGAATTAAATGGGAGATCAGTAGATTTAAGTTTTAGCATGTTTATACTATTTTTTCCAGATTACTTTATTTAGTACAGAGAAATAAGTTATTCTGTCAAAAAGATATTTTCCATGAAGTAAAACACTAACAGAGATTTTTAAAAAAGAAAAAAAGAAGAGTATTCTAGGTTCCTTAATTTGTTACAGGACATTGAATAGTACTTTATATTTAACATCTGATATTGCCACAGTTTTAAAAATATTTTTGCAAACCATGTCTTTCTGATAATTGTGTGTAAATCCGTTTGTTTTTTTTTTCATATACTAAGACAGACAACATCTCACTCAAAGTGCCTTTTACAGGGATAGACCTTTATTTTTCATGGACTGTATCAAGATTTCAGAGCTCAGTTAAAAGCAAATACAGCCTACAGTTAAGTGAATGTGTAAAGGAATAATCCTTCTGAGAGAATTAGCTTACAGTTGAACACATCAAAGCACCAAATTGTAAGTTGTTACAAATGTGGATCCTGATTTAGGAAAACCTAAATTTGACCTATAGGGGAATACCAAATCACAAGTTGTTACGTTATTATGTGGTTTTCTGTGATTATGCAAGCACAGAAAATCACGAGATGAAGAACAAGGAAAGAAATTACATCAGAGCCCCATGTGACATTGAAAGTAAAACCAGCAACTAGTTCAGTGAGAATCTTGAGGTAGGAAAGTAGGGAAGGGATGCAACAGTGTGAGGATGAGTTTTGAGAATAGTAGGAAGGAAGTATTGCAGCAAAATAAAGTCTTGTTTGAGAGACAATTGGAAGAAGTGCTCTTTCTGGGTAGAGCATTTAAAAAAGTGACTGTGGGAAGCTAAGGGAAAAGTGAGTACAAATCTCTGTCTTTAATCTGCTGATTAAAGACAAGTCCAATATAGTGAAATAAAATGCTGAAAACACACACTAAAGGCACAAAGATATTGTTATAGAAGGGTCCAAGCATCAGCCTGTCTGAAACATCTGTGAATCCGATTTTTTAAAAATAAACCAAGCATAAAAATATTTACTAATCTGGAATTAGTGGTTTCACTCTTTCCCTGAATACTAGTTCTTTTTAAAAGATGCTAGTACTTTGAACCTTTGTACCGCTAAGCTAAGGTGCTTCTGTGAAGTGTCCCTAAAATTCTGAGAACTTCAACACAAAACTATAAGAACTTCAGTCATTTGCTGTTGAATGACTTGTAGTTTCAGGCTTTATTCTATTTATTGTGTTTTATCTATTTAGTAACTGATTTCAGTGACATCGGTTGCTTCTGAGCACATTTTACCTTTTCAGATTTGAGTTTTAATCTAGTAAAAAACTTAAATGTTCTTAATTACAATTTTAAAATGCATCATAAGTCTGCACTGTTCAGCAAAGCATTTAAGAGTATGTTTGTATACTGCCACTATTCAGAGGGTTTGAGGAAGTGCTTGAAGAAGTCCACTGTTGGCTGAAGTGTTTTGGCTGGGTCATTTCCTAGAAGTCCTTTTGACCTCCAAATACATTTTTTTCCTAAGAGTAAACATCTTAGCTGGGTTTCCAAGGACATAATAATGACTGAAAAGGTAATACCTCCTGTTGCATTCATAGAAGTGAATGCATCCCTGGCTAATTTTAAAACATCTGCCAGGTAATTTGAAACATTTTTTCAAATTTTCAAAGGAAGAACATCCCATCTCATATGAAACATTACTGTTCTTGAAGTATCACAGCTTAAGGTATTATCTTGTTTTTCAGTCACGTGATATACATACTTACCTTGAGGGAAACTTCAGTAAACCAGTTATTGAAATGCAACACCAATTAAAAAATTTTTACAGTACTGTCTGAGATACGGGCTTATAGTTCTCGACTGTCCATTGCCTATGCCATTGGCCTATGAATTTCAGCGTATGTTGAAATGTTTGTCTTCTCTGTGCATATGGTATCTGATACAAATAATTACAGACATTTAGAATTAATTTAGATGATTCTCTTTCTTCTTTCTCTCCTCCTCTCTCCCTTTCTCCTTTCTGCCTTCCTGGTCTCCCCCCGCCTCCCTTCTCTTTCTCTCCCTGCCCCCTTTCATCTTCTCATCCATTTCCCTGCTCCCCCCC